>NC_051186.1:84688216-84740352 GCF_013339695.2 Rhipicephalus sanguineus
CCCACTATTCGTCCGATGAAGTGGCGCCGCACCGAGGGCGGTAGTAGACCGAAACGGCCACCAGTAATGTTGCCTCCCTTGCCCGGGAGAGCGAGCTTGACTGCCACGAGCTCCCTGTACTCATTGCTTGCTCGTGTGGTTTCCATAAGTATTGCAGTGCATGACTTGTGAACTAAGACGGCCGCCTGCCCTTTCGGTGGAGGGGCAGGATCAGTGTGCTTCCTGGACGCGTGAGTGAATGTTGGGCAGGCGAATGTCTGATAATTACATAGCGAAACTGGACCCCTTGTTTTTTGCAGCAGAATGATGACAGGGTTATATTGGTCACCTTGATATTTTAATGCTTGGATATTCTGACAGATACTTCTGCAGTTCCATTGGATGCATATACTATTAGGAATTTTCATGGTTATTCCCTGCTGCGGTTGCGGGCGCGCCGGTAGTTCCTCTTGCATTCATCTGCGGTCGCATTATTTTTTGTGCGATTTCCCACTCATTTACTTCTTTGTGTTGCATAATTACTCGGATTCCTTGCGAGGCTTGTATCCAAGATGTGATCTGTTGCTGCATTGCGTCTAATTTGTGTTGCATGAAGTTTTCCATTTGTTGCTGGAACTTGCTCCAGGCACCTGTCGAGGCTGCCTGAGCTTGTTCGAAACGCTCAAGTCTATCCTCAACGTTATTGATGTGTATTCCCGCGTTCGACGCCGTCACCTGTCACCATATCTTGGGCGGGGTGCCTGTGTTTTTATCTAATGGTTCTGGCTGCTCTCCTTGGTTCGACTTTGCAGCAGCATTCTTCTTGGGGAGAGGCGGGCTTGTGGCTCTAAATGCTCTCGTGGGGTGGGGTGCTCGCAAAAACTCGCCCTCAAGACTGTTTTACTCATTTACCGCAAGGCCATAGAGCAAGAGCGACGGAAGCAATGGATCGCCGCCGTTCGTTGGGAAAGGCGAGTCGCTCTTCATTGCGCGAGTTAATGCGTCGCTTCTTGTTCTCATGCTTTCGTTCTGCCATATCGGTGCTCGTTGGATGCACTCGATCATGCTGGCACTGGTAGGCGGCGAAAGTTATCGCAGCCTGAGCATGCGTTGGTTCGGTTCAACCGCCGTGCAAGGCCATTTCGCTGAAACGTTCTGTATTTATTCGTTACAGAAACGGCAATGCAGAATGGTTGACTTCAGGAAGAACAAGAAGTGACTGACATGCCGCATTTGTAAATAAAACCAAGCGGATGTTCACCACGATCTGTACCTCATAGCTGGGCCGCGTTCCGCTGGTTTGCGCGATGCACCTCATATACGCATGCGGACAGGGTTGTCCCGAATTCCATTCACACTGTCACCGATTCCGTTAATAGGGAGGCAATCGCCGGGCAGATTGCAATGACCGACGATTCAGCCTCCCGAAACGCACCGCGAAAGCACGGAAAATTTTAAGGGTAAGTCCTTTTAATGCACCAGCGAACGCCGGTTGTGGTCCAAAGACCGAGTCAGAGCCAAGATTTAACAAAAACGAAATATATTCACCGGCTTGACGATTCACTCCACGTAGACAGTAGCGCTGACGGTTTGTTCTGAAGCTTTAGGTTCGTTCTTCGCAGTTAGTCATCACATGTCTCCTCGGCGACACTCTTCAAAACTTGCCACTGCTTCCACGGCGCCATCTCATGATACCTCAAAGTCCGTCTGAGCGCACTAAATCATCAGACCACACGTCTTTATCTCCTATAGCGAACTACGCTATCAATTGAACAAAACATTTTCACTGACTGACTCCTCACTGCCATTATGGCTTTCCCATGCTGACCCGTAGTCTTGGGATCAAATCTCGGCCCCCGTGCCCGTATTTCACTGGACGCGTAATGCTGGAGGACCGTGTTATTTTATTTTGGTGCACTTGAAAGATCCTCAGAACGGTAGATTTGAAAATTAATATGCAGAAAACTCAAGTAATCTTCAACAGTCGATGAAGAGAACAGCGCTTCGCGATAGGGTGCGAGGCACTGGAAGTGGCCAAAAATACGTCTGCTTAGGACAGCTAATGACGACGGAGCTTGAATCATGAGACTGAAGTCACTAGAAGAGTAAGCATGGGGTAGAGCGCACTTGGCAGGTATTCTCAAATCATGAATGACAGTTTACCACTATCCCTCAAGAGGACGGCGTATAACAGCAGCATCTTACCGATACTAACCTACGGATCGGAATCCTGGAGGCGTCCAAAGAGGGCTCAACTTAATTGAGGACGGCGCAACGAGCCATGGAAAGAAAAATGACAGGTGTAAGCTTAAGGAACAAGGAGAGAGTGGAGGGGTTCAGGGAACAAACGGATGTTAGGGACATCTTAGTCGTGAATTAATCCACGAACTCTTCGGGCCTTTAAGCGATGTTTCAAAGAATGCGCTACAGTCCCGCCTGGTAAACGAAAGAGTTCATCATTAGGGCCCACAAAGGAATTCAGCACCTGATCCCCACGTCTCGAAAACAATTTCTGAAATTTATACTCACAGTTTATAGGCGATGCGCAAAGCGCCGACCACGCCATCTGCCGCCATTGCTCGGAAGCGCTCGCGGGGCCCGGCGAACAGTGTTTCAGCGAGCGTCTACGCGAGTACACGGATGGATGTGTTTTTCAACGTGATTTAACGACTCTCTCTGGCTTCAGCGATGTCGAAAAATGACTGCTGCGTTGTCGGCTGCTCAAACACATACAAAAACTCACCAGGAACGCACTTCTACATGTTTCCGGTGCTATTTCATGAGCGAGAGCGACGGCGATGGTGGATTGCGGCTGTCCGACGCAAAAGGTAACCAATCGCGCTTTGTTTAGGCAGTGTTAGAACGATTACCGTGTTTTTATTTCTCCATTTATGTCGCTACGTCTTCAGCGAACGCTACTACGTTTACATTTGGTCGCCTCGCCTGCATTGTAGACGCTACAATGCACATGAGGTTGTTATCACTGATAAGACGCGATGCCTAGGCTCTCTTGAAAAACGAATGGCGCGAAGCGCTATGCCAGAGAATGTGGGGCAGGTGGCGGCTACTTTACAAAAGCGCCGTGGAATCACACGTGTGCTGCACGAAATGGGCTACATTCTACCTAATGATGGCACTGGAATGCGATCACCGGTGCAGAATGTTCGCTGCGCGCTCGCCTCAACTGTATGCATATTGGTTGTAAAACATGGCACGTCTTCGCACTGAAGGCTTTTGACAGGACATTCAACCGATTCAACCTCCCTTTAAATGCCTCGTAACATGACTTCATGCTAATAGAAAACACCCTTGATGTATCCCACTAATACTCATTCGCTTTACACAAGCTGTGTTATGAGTGAGGCCATAGGCGTGCTCAAGGGGCGTGGGGGCTTTCCTATTTGCCTAAGAGGGGGGGGGGGGCGCAAAATCTGCCCATTCTGCCCCATCTGTCTGTCTGGCGCGGCTAAGACGCCACTCCTCCTGAAGGCGCACGCCAAAAGAAGCCTCATCCATCAGAGGAACCGACATTTTGTGCCAGAACTGTTTCAACCGCTTCAAACAGATCGCCGTAGAGACTCTGGATGCATCTCATTCTGACGAAAATTTTGTTCCCGAACAAATTGCTGTCGAATAGCTCCACGTATTCGTGAAGACAACAAAATATTTTTTTTTTCAGCGAAATTACAGGGTGTCGACGGACATGCACCGACGTTCTTCTCTGAAGACACCCAGCAAATACGTAGCCAAGCTGCTATGACAAGCTAGGTGACCACCAGCTCCGCAGTGACATAGTCCCGTGCCACTAGCGCAAGCTGCCGAGATATTTTTTCGCAAGTTTATCGTGCTGGTTTCAAAGTTTTACCAACGCTGACCCTTCGCGTGGCTGCACCCGTGAAATCCATGCGGCGGCGCGACAGCGCTCCCTCAAAATCTACTATATAAACACATGGCACGTAAACGAAGCTACTGTGTCGAGAAAAAACGTTGGTTCATGCGTCAACGCATGCAGGCATTAGTGATCGGGACGTTGTAAAGAAAGCGGTGTACTTACGATGAGCTCCACTTCGTAAGGAAGCTTGTTGACGCTTGTCTGTGGCAAACACTTGGCGCGTATAGTGACATTGTCGTCCCACACAGCTCTTACATCGGACACATGTCCACTATTATAAAGCGCAGCTCCTTTGCGCACACTACCGCCGCAAAAGTAATTATCAGGGACGCGCACAAGCGGCAAATCGCACGCGTGCACTTCCGTCATGCTTGCAGTGAAAGGAGGCGTCCGCTACGCGACCCGTGTGCGGTTCCAACGGCCGCCGCTACGCGGCTTTCAATGGCGCCCCTATAGGCGCTGCGCATCGCGAATGCTGCTCAGGTTTCTTGGGGTGGTTTTTTTACGCCTGTACCGCCTGTTGAAAATGAAGGTGTGGGACACGGGCTAGGGGAAGGCAAGCAAGGTATTGGAGCAAGCTCCGGAAAAACCTCTCCGACAACTCGGGCTAGACCTTCCTGTTAACATCGTTACCCTCATTGAGGGCGTGGGCGTCTGGTTTTTCCAACAAAGACGTATGCCTCGCCATACATAATTCTTTAAAGGAATGAAATAGACTTCTGTGCTGACATTAAGGCGAAAGCCTTAGGTGCCTCATGAAACTCGAAAATGGACCATTGGCGTGGACCGTGGACAAACGGCGTCGGTGCCAGCCTGAGATGCACAAAAACATCATCACGTGATGACGTCAACATATGACGTCATTAGGTAACAGTCTGGGCTTGATGCTTAGCATGTCACAAGGTGAATGTGCAGAAGACGAGGCTAGATATGAGACTTGACACAAACGAGCAGCGCTCGTGCGTGTCAAGCTCTCCTCTCACGAATTCCTTCCCGTGCCCAAGGTGTGCGCACACATTTACCCCGATACCTTCAGTGCACACTGCTCGCAGTGTGGCTCCGTCGCTTCTCTCTCTCACATATTATGGGACTGCAGCGAGGATCCACCCCCGCCTGATCTCCTGACCACTCCCTCGCCCGAGGCGTGGGAAAGTGTACTCCGCAGTACGAGCCTCGAAGTACAGCTCCGTGACATAAAACGAGCCTAGGAGGTGGCGGCCAGGCACGGCCTGACCGCCATCCCTCTGTGAAAATATTTTCACTTCAATAAGGTTGCTTCTCTCTCTGTCCTCGTCTTCTGCTTACTTATGCTGTGATAAGACGTTATAATGACGACACAGATCGCCATAATTTGTGATGTTCATGATGTCGTCATCACGTCATGTCGTCGCTTAGTCGAAGGCTGGCTGATCAGAGAGACAATACGAAGCCAGGTGAGGTGATAAGCCTTGCGATGGCTCTGATCCTGAAGGTTGTTCAAAACCACATTAGGAGCAGAAAGCTTTCGGAGGGGGGAGGATCAGTAGAATGACTGGGTAGAAAAAGAAGAAGGAGATGGCTTTCGTCGTGGAGTCGTCATAGGCGAATCTATACGAGGAAAAAAAGACGTTTTTAGAAACGCTCTATGTTTTTCTCAGAAAATTTCAAATAGCTCATATTTTTAATGTAAGCGTGCGATTCGTAACTAAAACTAAAAATAACTAAAATAAATACATTTTTTGTCATCATCATTTCTAAAGAATACAAGGTCATCCCTCAGTTAGCTTTACTGGTTTACAAGATTTACTTTTTCTTTAGTTTTCTTTAATTGTCCTTCCTGGTTTCGGTGGCGGATTAATGGCAAATTGTGGGTTCTCGTTTGTACTACAGTCCATTCGCTGTTGTGTCAGTGCAGTCATAAACGAGTACGCATGTCTACAGATTAAGGTACACCATCAAGGAACAAAACGCCAGAGGAAAGATATAAGAACGGTAGAGACGATTGTGAAAGAGCGGGAGAAACTTGCTGCTTAGCCATCTTTCCTTGAATTTGTTAGAAACACGGCGGATAAGCGATGTAGGAGCCTCTGAGGTGATTTGAATAAATAAATAAATAAATAAATAAATAAATAAATAAATAAATAAATAAATAAATAAATAAAAACTAAGGGCGGATAACCTCAGGAACTTTGGAATGTTTAACGTAACGCTGAGTTCTTACGGAAAATTCACGGAGCAGCTATCCAAACACTTATCAGCACTCCAATCACAGTTCTCGGCATGCATACAACATTTGCGTATTTTCTACCTTATAATGCGATAGCGTTAAAGAGCTGGTTTCGCAGAAATTCCGGCGTCAGCGTTGGTGTCGATGACGGCGTCGTCGGTTGTGAGCGAAAAATTACCATCTTGTTCGTGACCTGAAAATCGAGAAAGATGCAAATAAAATTTGTGGGATAGACGTCGTGGGAATCGAACCCAGGCCGTCTGCGAGGCAAGCAGGTGTTCTACCCCGGGGCCGCGATTTTGATTTAAACTGCTTTGGAAAAAGCACTGTATGAATGTCATCTAGTTGAAGGAGTCTCCTTAACACGTGTAATATTGCTTGGTAGAGGCGTCGAATCGCACCAGGCGTCAAAACATGTGAATTGCGCAACGATCCGGTATTTTAAAGGCCAACCCGTTACAAAGCCCTCATACATGTTTAATCGTCGTCAGCTGAAAATGTATCAACAAACGGAGCAGCTGCGTAGGTTCACCTGTTGCCTTACGAACGTATAGTGCTGATTCGCAAAAGGAAGAATTATGGCATGGTGGGCATTTAATAACTGTACTTGCAGTAGACATTCTAGGAATGTTTGAAATGGCCAATGTTAAACGCTGAGTCGTTCGTTTCCTTACGGCACGGTTGAGGCATCAGTGTATTCGGATTGATTCCGGAATCATTCCACATTTTCGCGACCCCGGAATGCAATGGGAATGGAATGGGAATGGAATTAAGTCTTTTTCCAAATATTGAGCACGTATTCGTCTACGCGCTGTTTTTCAAACTTCAACATTAGTATGTGAGGGCCTCGAATTTAACAATAAAGTAATATTTTTAAAATGGCTTGGCTGATTACAAGGGACGGTACATTTACAAGGAACGCTCCTACTACAATTCTGTCCTTATATAGACTGTGTTGCTCTGATATTTGTCTCTATTCATCGCGCAACCACGGCTCGAAGTCGTTGGTATCCATTTTGCGGATCTGCGGCAGCGGCATACCGAGTTCTTGCATAAGCGTTAAAGGGCCCCTCACCAGGTGACATAACGAATTTTAGTTAGACATTGGAAGTTGTTGCGAGCCAAATCAAGGGCATTATGCCACAAGTATTTTTCTAATCGGTCCGTTAGAAGCTGAGAAAAACAATAATTTGTAGCGGCGCGAACGCCGTAATGCGAGGAGGCGAGCTGCAAACCCTTGCCGCTCGCCCCGTGTAGCCTTCGCAAGCCAAATACCTTCCCTGCGCTCTTCGGCACGCGAGCGGGAGGATCACGTAACGCATAGGCATGAACACGTCATGCGCACACAATAGGCAGTTTTAGAATAGCGTACGCAAAGCTTTGCGTTGGCTTTTCGCGCAACTGCGCATGCGTCATACGCTAACCGCTTGCGGGCTCCCGTTAAGTGAGGGAAATAGCGGGCCGCAAACACTAACGCTAACTTAGCGTACGCTACAAGGTAAATGTAAATGGTAGCGAAGCTTCCATAGAAGCCCATACGTTCAGAAAATGGCTGCTCATCAGCTGCTCACCAGCTGCTCATGGGGCTTAGCGCCATCTGTGTGAGGAGGGAACACTTCCGGCGGAACAAAAAATAAAGGGGATGTGACGCAATATCCGGTAAAAGTGTGACGTCATTTTGTAGGCACTAGCGCGAAATTTGATCTCAAAATATTCTTCTTAGGCCCCTTATCGCTAAGGACTCGCGCTACGGCGAGGCGGCAAGCCCTTGGCAAATGCGCTTGAAGCCAACGCTATAGCTAAACTAATATCGACCCGTGACTAAACAGCGGTGTTTAAGTGTACCGTCGTGCAATTCGCCTTGGTTTTACCAGTAAACTTTATTATTTGAGCTTTTATTCTGCGTTGGTGTCATCTTCCACAGCGTGAATAAAGTAGGCAACAGCGTACCTCTCATGTTTGCAGCGTTGCTTATTTGCTTCGCACATGCGCAGGGGACCTAAAGAGCGCATTGCATGTGTGCGTCAGTTCTAACAAAAAGAAATGACGCCTGGTCACGCATTAATAGTGATATTTCAGTTTTATTCAATGGTCACAATAACGCAATTTAACACAACATACAGAATGAGCAACAAATGTCGTAATAAGTATAAAAAGTGCGGACACTATGTGCATTATGCTTTTGCCTTATGTTCCGATAAATTAACCTTACGTGTAACGTATCAAGACATGCGAATTGTAGTGATCGTAGTGCGACAGATAACTTAGCGATGTGCTCACCGATAACAGGAAATATAGTAGGCACCGCGTGTTCACGAAGGAAACCGGGCAGCAGGAATACTGATGCATGAAAATCCAGCAAGCACACTACTCCAAACCGTTGCCCCGGTGTCTTATCTAGAAGGGAGGGCTCGCCAGGCGTACGCGTGTTGCTATTGTATCCTTAGAACACCACATCGTTTCCGCGAGTACCGAGCAAAGCGTTCGGCGTGAAATGTTAGCAGTGTCGTGCCGTTGTCCGTTGAACACCGTAGCCAACACGTTCACCAACGATGAAACGCACCTCGCAACTCCGCGCACACCAAAATCAAATTCTCACCACAATAATTCACAGAACGCATGCAAGTGCGAAACACCAGAACACCTGAGGGGGCGTGTCGCCGCATATAAACTTAAGAGCGCGCCTTTCCATGCACCGCAAGGGCTGCACTGAATAACAATGACGTGCGCCTCTCTTCAGGGGGCGCTAAGAAAAAGGTTTTTCGTAAGAATTAAGCACTGTCGTACATTATTGGCACATTGCATCTACATAATATTGTTCAGGAAATAAATGTAATTTGTAAAACATAAACATTGCTTTACGTTTCAATAAAACTTGGTTTTCGCTATTAGTGTTTGTTCCCTCCAAACCTAGTCGCGCTTCAATCGCAGCACCCACAACTCCCCTTGCTGGTGTCGTTGGCAATAGGTTCTGAACCGTTTTTCACCCGAAGCTTCGCGACCTATTTGAATCGACCTTGTACGCTATTCTAAAACTGCCTAATGTCACGAGCGCATGACGTGCCCGAACCAGCTCGAGCCCCCGAGACCCGAGCGGTGTTGTGGCGGCGTTCTTTGCGCTTCATCTCTGCTAGTTATGCCGCATGCGTCCTCACCGATCACTTGGCTTTCCACCTATTATTGAGCACGAAAGATGCAACATTTGTACGGACGCGAGACTAGCGGTGCGCCGCATGAACATCTAGTTAGACGCGGGAGGATAAACGAGCCTAATGAACGTCGGAACGTGGTAGAAAATTTTCGTTGTAAAGGGCGGCGTCTGCACGATGAATGCCACCTAGAAAAATTCAGGCCTGCTCACTGCCACCGTGACGTCACGCGTCTTGACCGAGCGAGCGAACGCGCGGGAGACAGTGACGTCATTGCCACTATCCTCTCCTATGAAATGATAAAGCGTTCGCGGCGAGTTTCACATGCGTAGCAGCTTTATTTTGCCTTTTGCGTCGGGATTGGCGCTGGCTTAAGGAATGTGTTACGCTTTAGAGTCTTTGGTGATTGGTCTGTAATCGACTTATTATTCCACTTATAAATAAGAATAGATTGTGCGCTATCGAAAATGTGACCGATTTATAAATGCGAATGTTGATGGCCCCGAAAAGTGACGAAATAAATAAGGTAACTTTCATTCATACTTCATTTTTTATTTACACACACACACGCACACACGTCACACTGTCCATAAGGTGCGCAGAAACTGTTCCCATTCATTTTGGTAAACTGAGAAAAATTGTCGGCACTGCGTCCAGAGGTCCACAGTCAGCCGAGTAGCCCCTATGGGAGCTACTATTGTCCTGCCGGTTCTTGGATCGGTGTATTTGGTAGTCGTCCTTAAGTTTTCTGGCTTGAAATCGAGCTCACACACCTGAAAACCATTTAAGAAAGCGGTTTATCACAGGCTTTCCGCTCCACAACGCTCCTTATTTGCTCAGTTACAAAACAACAAAATCTATAAGGTGTGTACAGGCATCCCAATTCGGCTGACTTGCAGCAGTACACATTTCAAGGAAACAAATTAGGCGAAGGTGCTGGCGAGACTGGCACAAAATTATAATACCGCAAAAAGTGGTCGGAGCACCGGTAAGAAATACTATGTACAAAACAGATGCACGACGCCACGCACCGGCACTCCTTAGCTTTTCTCAGTCAAAAGAAGCCCGCGGTGCTTTGCGCAAACAGCGAAATGTTTACCGACCCTGAAGGAAAAAAAAAATCACAGCATATCCATGGAGTGAATGATGATGAGTGGGCGAAGCTGCGGAGGTTCATCGGTAAACCGTGAATCTTCCGTGAATTCTGCCCAGTACATCATCACCGACGTGAGATCGGGCGCGTTTATACTAAAGGTTCGATGAGTTATGACGACTTGCAGCGCACTTTAATTTTACATGTACGCTGTGAATTTTCATTGTTTAGAAAACCATTGCTTAGAAAACATCTGGCGTCTTTCGTTAAGCAGCTGGCGTCTTTTCGTTTTGCTTTAGAAACATCTAGCGTTCTTTCGTTTTGCTTTTACAAAACATCTGGCGTCTTTTGTTGGTTTATTTCATCAATCAACGGCGTTTTGAACAAAATTTTTATTGTTTAATCACGCACAGGAGAAATCTCACCAGGCACTACCTTGGAGGTAAAGAATGGCTGCTAATGGGAATGAGAGACAGAAGAAGTCGGCTTTTAGCTAACGCTGCGAATTTTTTATTGTTCAACAACGCACAGGAAAAATCTCCCACCGGCACCACCTTGCAGGTCAAAGCGTAAGACTGGTTACATACTACGCTACGAGGGACGAACGGGTGCCGCTATAAGGAGCTTCGCCCCTAAAACGCCTGTTCTGAGAATATACTGCCACGCGCGTTTATTGCTCCATTTTTATGAGTTCGGGGTGCGTGCAGCGGAATGCAAAACGCATCTCTCGCACCGCTTGTGAAGTCGCTTGATTGGAGCATGAAGGTGCGTCTACATGCGTCTACTTCGTATCGCCGTCGTTTTGCAGCCAAGCTCACCGCGTCTCGGCAAGACGCGCTCGTCAAAAACGGGAACTCCATGCACCCTCTAGAGACGCTACATCATCGTGGGGGTGAGCGTCTGCCACGCTCAGCTAAATGTGCCTTATGTCAAGGCTTAAAGGGCCCCTCACCAGGTTTGACAATTTTGAGCTGATGGGCGCAATCCATGCACTAGGCGTTCACGATTACGTCTGTCAAAATTTGCAACGCTACGCGCCGCGCAAATGGGTCAAATTTCAAGCTGAACGCTGCTTGCCCTTCTTCTCGCGTCCACGCGCCCAGGGAATGAGGGGATGACGTACATGAGAGAATGGCCCTACGTAGATAGTAGTGCTGCGACGTCGCTCCTCTACGTAGACGAGTGTGCTCTGACGTCGCCAACAGTAGCACGTGACACTGCGATAATTATTTGACACGACGCGTAGTTTTTGTAATTTGTTGCTTGAATGGATGAAGAAAACTTGAGAGCAATAATAAAACACACAAACGGAATGTGTGCGTTTTCTTTTTTTAATTTTTACTGCGAATCGCAGCGAGATTCGAGACTAATCTACCTCCGTTTCGCACGCGTTCGTGTTCTCGCGCTTTGCGCCATCGTGCAGACCATAGAGTTTCCTAAAATTAACTAGAGGGGACTCTGGCGCTGCGATCGTTCAGCTACCATGGGAATGATGGGTAGTACACAAATTTGCCTAGTCTTCGTGCTTGCGGCTTCAAACGTACTTGTGGCTTTGTTTATTGCTATGTTTTGGTTTTCTTTCGCATAAAAGAATGGATCGTTGTGAACTTCGTGACCAGATTTGAATCGCTGAGCCTAAAGAAGTTAAAGTGGCGAAGTGAAACAGCTGACTTTTGCTGAACTTCGTTTTGCGACAAAGCGGATGGAGCCGACGCGGAGCCAAACGGGGCCGAAAGTACGAAGTTTAGACAAATTTGTGTACTACCGATCATTCCCATGCTGGCTGAAGCGTCATGCGTTGCAGCTCCCATAGACACTAGCGCCAGAGTTCCCTCTAGTAAGTATTGTAGGAAACTCTATGGTGCAGACGCCACCCTTTACAACGAAACTAATTTTCTACCGCGTTCCAGCGCTCATTAGGCTCATTTATCCTCCCGCGTCTAACTAGATGTTCATGCGGCACACCGCTAGTCTCGCGTCCGTACAAATGTTGCAGCTTTCGTGCTCAGTAATAGGTTGAAAGCCAAGTGATCGGCGAGGGCGCATCCGGCATAACTTGCAGAGATGAAGCGCAAAGAACGCCGCCACAACACCGCTCGCGTCTCGGGGACTCGGGCTGGTTCGGGCGCGTCATGCGCTCGTGACATTCTGTGCGCATGACGTGTTCATGCGTATGCGTTATGTGATCCTTCCGCTCGCGTGCAGAAGAGGGCAGGGAAGGGATTTGGCTTGCGAAGGCTACGCGGGGCGAGCGGCGAGGGTTTGCAGCTCGCCTCCTCGCATCATGGTTTCGCGCCGCTACAAATTATTGTTTTTCTCAGCTTCTAACCGACCGATTAGAAAAATTCTTGTGGCATAATGCTCTTTATTGGGCTCGCAACAACTTGCAATGTGTAACTAAAATTCGTTAGGTCACCTGGTGAGGGGCCCTTTAAAGCTAACAAGTCAGAAGTGCACACGACATTATTTTATCGAAATAACTGAACGTGTTAGAGGTGATCCCTTTAAAACATCTGAAAAGCAAGTAGCATAGACTACACATACCTTTGAAGCACGGAGAGAATGCATATCGATGTTATCCGATGAACCGCACGCTCTCATTTCTCTTTTTGGTCGCCTTGGGAGAATGAAACCACTGGAACCTTCGGTACATCAACAATATCGGCGACACTTGGGCCCACAGCACTGCTCCATTGGGGGAGCTTGCAGGTGTAGAACATTCCGTGAACGAAGCACATCACATCACCACGCAGCACTTCACAAACGCAGACCACGGTCTTCAAGCCAAAACCCGAACCAAAACCCGATCTTTGTACATGCAATAATAATGAATAAACTTGAACTTGAACTTGAAAAAAAGAAACACCAGTATACCACGGCAGGCTTCGTCAGGCTTAGCAATACTACTCTCCAGAACGGCGTGAGCATGCATGCGCACGTCTACTCGGCAGGAGACAAGGGTCAAAGATGACTGACGTCGGAGGCCATGCCCGGAGTAGTGAGCAGGCCTGAAAATATTCTAGAAATTCTAGAGGGCGCTGGCACGATGCGCAAAGCGATAGAACACGAACGCGTGCGAAACGAAGTTAGATTATCGAATCTCGCTGCGATTTGCAGTAAAAATTAAAAAAAAGAAAACGCACACATTCCGTTAGGGTGTTTTATTATTGCTATCAAATTTTATTCATCCATTCAAGCAACAAATTACACAAACTACACGACGTGTCATATAATTATCGCAGTGTCACGGGCTACTGTTGGCGACGTCAGAGCACAGTCGCCTACGTAGAGGAGCGACGTCACAGCACTACCATCTACGTAGGGCCATTCCACCATGTGCGTAATCCCCTCATTCTCTGGGCGCGCGGCCGCGAGAAGAAGGGAAAGCAGCGTTCAGCTTGAGATTTGACCCATTTACGCGGCGCGTAGCGTTGCACATTTTTGCAGACGTAATCGTGAACGCCCACTGCATGCATCGCCCTCGTCAGCTCAAAATTGTCAAACCTGCTGAGGGGCTCTGTAACGAATTTGCGAAAACTGCTCCGACAAACAGAGGGATGCGATAATACGATACACAAAGAAACAGACGGGCACGAGACGACGCGCTCTGACGCTTGCCTCATTTTGTAATCTTTCTTTTTTCTCGCCATATTTCGCTCGGCAGGTTAGTTGCGAAATCAAGTACATAACCATAATTACCATCTTGTTATCTGCAGGAAGCACATGACAATCTCTGCTTCGAAATCATTATTCGTAATCGGTAATATTGCTTTCAGCTGGAAGAGAGAGAGAGAGAAAAAAAAACAAAAGCTATTTCGAGTCCGGCCTAACATTGGGGTGCGCTAAATCCCGCCTAGGCGCCGGCCGTGAGCTTTTGGGCTCTGGCGGTGTCTTCGGCCCGCTGGAGAGCCCAACGCTAAAAAATTGTAAACTTGTTTTCTCGAAATATACGATGCATCAACTTTCTTGATTCCAATATGCATTTCTAGATTAGGCACGATCAAAGCTTTGGTGAAGATAAGGTGCACATGCCAGCACCAGACACCGACGGATGGTAAGCAATACCTCCTGTAGCGCACATGAGTAGTGATGACGATGGTGACTATGAAGACATCGTGATTGGGTGGTGGCATGCTTACAGAATTTCAAGTGGCGATACTGCGGACCACGAACTACACGTGTGCTTCACTGTACAGCACGCAAAGACGCGACGACTCCGGTGGTATCTACCCCGTCTGTTTCAGCATGCAGGCACATTCACGCGCTACGCGTTGGCTGTGGGAGACGCAACTTCAACACGTACTAGATGTGCACAATGTACCTAAAGATGCGTTTAAAAGATATTTAGGAAAAATTTACAGTGGCTTAGCTCGGCTATGCCAGGATATACGTAGCGTTAGCAGAGGATCAGCTGATTATTCTTAGCTTTCCAGATTGTCTCGGATTATTAGCCTTCTTCTGTTCATTCTTCGTACGCTGAACCGCTAATTGCCAGGCAACTACTTCGGGATCCGATGAGATAGGCTTCTCGGCTCTTCTGCGCCGTTGAGCAGCATTTGCGCTCTCCTTCTCCATGACGTTACCCACCTGCAAACGCCAGTCAGAGGCGCTATCAAGCGGCTCCAGCACAGTGTCAGACGGCGACTGCACAGCGAAGGGGAAGAGCTGCGCGCGCGCTGGCGCCAATACGTCTGCCAAGGCTACGACGTCACTCCTCTGGAAAGCGCAGACCGGCGGCGGCGAGTCGCACGCGGCGGTGGCGGAGTCTGCGCGCGCGCCGGCGCCAGTTTGTCTGCAGCGGCTACGATGCCACTCCTCCCGAACGCGCAGGCAAGCAGCGGCTGGCCGCGCGCGACGGTGGCGGAGAGCGCGTGAGATGCCGGCTCCGCTGAGCCAGCTGTGTGACATCACTGATCTTCGCGCATGCGCAGTACGGCTCATGACGATCCTCGCGAAATCGGCTCCGGCTAGGCAAGTGTGCCTAAGGCTACAAAAAGTAAGATGCTTGGGAAATGGGATTCGAAGCTGGCTGATCGCGCATTTTCTTAGTAGACAAGTTGCACTTGGCCTCGGCGTAAGTCTTTCTTTATCAACATTCGACCAGCTCCAATTTCTGCAGTTGCTTCAGCTACTGAAAAACCCAGCTGTTCTCTCAAAGGCAAGGATGCCGAAAAGACAGAAGATATTCTGGAGGACAACAAAGCATTCATAAGCACCACGATAATGTGCATCGTTTTTACTTCTGTAAGTGTGTATTTTGTGTAAGTGAACTGACACATTCTTTTTTTTATTTTCTTTCTAACCATTGCTCTCCTCCGTTTCAGCTGTCTGGACTTCAAGGTGACCTTGATACAGTGGCACTGGCGTGATGTAATGTAAGCAATATAATTGCTGACGCGGTTTTCTCAGTGCCACAATTGATTGCGGCCCGAACACCGCGTAGCGGAAATCGAGTTTCGCCTCCCAAATTGCCTTCCATCCATCTTCGAAATTCGATAAAGACACCGACGTGGCGTTGATTTCCGTCGCTTGTTAAGTGACACCGTTGAAAGGGTGGACGCTGCAGCTAACGAAGACGACACCCGTCTCGGATAATGTTTATCGAAGCGTGTGTCACGGAGTGTTGAGACAACAGAGTGTATCCGCTAAATAAAGGCTCAATGGAAGTGTGTAGCTGGCAATGGTTTTTCGTAAATGAAGATTTGTTTGGACGCCGAACCACTGAAGCTGCCTCCATGGCGTCTCAATAGCCTCTTACCGAGAACCAGTAAACGAGACTCGTTTTAACACCCGGCTGTGAGAGACTTAAGTGTTCCATCGTTGACTCAGCAGCAAGTTGGCGAACTTGCACTAACTAATTGTCTTGTACTGTACGTTTCGGTGAGACATATATGACTCCGCTACAGTGACGCGACTAGCTAAAGCACTATAAGAAAAGAGAGAGAGTCCTGGAACATTTGGAAGTAAACCTTGATGGTAGAACATCCTCATGCAATAGTGATGTTCTTGAAAAACTGCAGTTTGGGTAAATGGCGGCGAGTGCAATAGGGGATGCCGCCTGTGTTGGGTCCGCAAGCAAAGATGCACTCGAAGTGGCTTCCAGAGCATGTATACACTGATGGAACTAACCCGAGCTTCTGCGATGATTTCATTCGTTGACGTGCAGCGTGGTATGCCCAATCATGTTCGCAATCCTTCAGCTTGGATCTTCTCTAGCGTGCTGACAGCTAGGCCTCATGTTTGACAGCACTGACATGCTGTATCGTATATATTGTCACGCGCGCTTCTTTTGCTATATGTATGTAACTGGTCCGTTACACGTCTAATCGCTGTCTTGCGCAAACCGCGCCAGAACGTAGGGGAACACCTTCCAGATTATTTCAAAATCTTCTTATAGGTTTGAGCGCGCAAACGCGAACATTTGAGTTCATTCTGGGACTAACGCGGCCATCACCGATAAGGCTCGAATGTTCGATGCCGCATGTATAAATACCGACACGCCTTACCTCAGAGCAGATTATTGACGGCCGACGCTCTGTTCGCCGCTATCAGTGTACAGTGTGTATTGCAGTAGGTTGACTTTCCGTTTCACGGCCGCAAGTTGGGCGAAATAAAGAGTTGCATTTCGGACATGCCGACAGCGGCCTTCGTCAGCGTCACGAACAGGCGACAATATCCAACGAATCGAACATTGTACAACTGAAGTTCCGATTTCCCCCTTTCCCCATCGCACAGTAGCCGGCCGGTCTCTCAACGGCTAACATCCTTGTCTTTCCGTCTGTTTCTCCCTTCCTTGTGTTTGCTTAGACGGCCATTTCTGAGTGAAGAGCGCAACCGTTGTTTAGGCGAGTAGACCGAAAACCCAAAATGAGACGAACGCGCATGTGAAGACGCAGACGCCATTTAGCCTTTGAGGCACACGTAGAAGGCGCAACTTTCTCACGCCTGCAAAAACTCAAAGTGACAATATTTCAAGTAAAACGAATACAAAAAAGCGCAGCACGGTCACAGCGAAAACTGGAACAGCGGCATTTCTAAAGCCCGTTAGAAACTCTCTTGTGGCTACTAATGCAAGTACGCTAGCAACGTACTCACTACGCCACAAATCATAATTTTTATGAAGCTCGGAAGGACCCACCACGACATTATTCGTCATTCTGCGGAGATGTAGGGTACCTGTAAGGCAATATGTGAACTATTACGGCTGAACCTTTTGTAATGGGTTGGAAGCTTTAAACGACCCACTAGTTTTCTAATTCGCATTGTGTGACGCCCGGTGGTTATTTAAATCTCTCACCACGCTTTATAACATACGTTAACGTGAGAAAGAGAGAGACAGGAAAATAACTTTATTGGGACCCCGAGGAAATGGATCATGGGAGCCTGATGGGCTTCCTTGACAACCAATAGAAGTGCATTTGCGAGGAACCCACTGCGCTAGAAATCATCATAAGTTTTGTGAAGAAGGGAACCAGCCACTGTGCAATGCTTCGTCAATCTGCGGAGAACTAAGGTACCCGCTAAACACTTTTAAGGCATTATGTGCACTTCGTTGATGCTGTGGCTGATGGCGATGAAGAATTATGGAAGATCCCTTTGTAATGGGTTGGAAGCATTCAACAACCCACTCGTTGCGCAGTTCGCATTGTGTGACGCCTGGTTTCAGAACTCGCGTTTTGTGACACCTGGTTGTCATTTTACTGTTCTACCACACTACATTACACATGTTAATGTGGTTCCTTCCCGTTACGAAGCCTGTATAGGGTCTTTTTGCAACGCAGTTTCAGTCATCGGCATGGCTATGAGGTAGAAAACTAGGCTCACACGCAGAGGGCCTAGGTTCGAACCTCGTTCCATCCTGGATGTTTTTCTTATTTCGTTTTTTTTTTCATATTTCGCGGGATAGTGGTTAGGGCACCGGCGAACGGCGGAGAACTACGGCTCCAAAAACGGCCCTTGTTTTGATCTCATAACAGCCTTCGCTGTAATATCTCACAGGTGCGTGATGCGTCCTGCCTAGACTAGGTTCCTGCAGAAAACGAAGGGGCTCTGTTTCTTAATTCTCAAATAGAAAACACGGGCTAAATTGCGGAACTACATTTATTACCGGTAGCATTTGCACAATTTTGGTCTGTACTGAGCACTTCACCACGCCTCGCAAGAACTACAAGGCAGCTTTCCTGCACTATAATAATTCATACACAATGGCGGCGAGTGCCGTCCTTGCTACATTTCAACAGGGTAGCTGCTTGGGCTGGTTGGTACTGCATTCTTTAAAGGAACCCTTTTTTGTGCGCAAAACGTTTGAGGAAAAAACTGGAGATAGGACAGAGCGCACTCTGTCCTATCGCCAGTTTTTTCCTCAAACGTTTTGCGCACAAAAAAGGGTTCCTTTAAAGAATTGCTACATTTGTTACGTGCAATCCCAGTGTAAGATATGTACTCCGTAGGTGAGGACACTCGCGAGACGCAATCGACCAGGTAAAGTAACAACGCCGAGTGCCCGTCGGTCCGCTGACGGCAGCGCATACCTGTCGGCGGGATGACGATACTTCAAGAAAAAAAAATCACCGCCATATCCAAGAAATGAACGATGTTAGAGGAGCTTGCTCGGAGATGATCGGGTAACCCGCGAATCCTCCCTACAAATTACCCTACCATCATATATAGACGTGACAACGTTGTTATATGTACGTTAGCTCTCTTGGCTTCGGTCTCCCGGGCTCTCACCACAGGGTGTTGGCGGCGAGCCCGACCTGCTGCTGCGTTGCGAGCCCGTTGCGCGGCTGCCTTGGCTGGGGTGTTCATGCTGCGGAGCGGCAACGAACAGTGTTCAGTTAGTGAGCTCCCGGAAAAGAGAAAGGAGGCGCGCCAAACGAGAGGCGTGGCCCTCGAGCAGACACCTAACTAGCGCATGCGCCGAGCGTGGTGTGTGCCGCATTGAGCGGCGGCGCGCCATCTGGTAAGCCTTCTTGAAATCACCGGAGAGAGCGCAGCTGCGCTCCTGGCGGGACCAATGAGAAGTAGTGTACACGCCGGCGGCTACGGACAAGGCGCGATCATAAGGAGCAAGCTCCTAAAAACCCGTTCCCGTAGCAACTGGCACTTAGCGGGAAATCTGAATTTCCTAGTCAGCGAACGCGGCTATGACACGCCAGCAACTGCAGTCGGAAAAGCATACCGCGTTTTTCGCGAGCGGAAAACGCGACGTGCTGCGGACGCCGGCATTGCCGCAGACTACGTCGGTGCAGAAAGCGTTTTCTCTCTTTAGGTTGCGTCTTCCCGCTGCCGTCAGCGGACCAACGGACACGCGCCGTTGTTACTTTATATGGTCGAACGCGCCTGGCATGCAAGCCGAGAAGTGTCCCCACCTAAAGAGTATGTATATCTTGCACAGTGCGTACAATGCAGCGTTTCACGCGTTTAACCATAGTGACGCGCGTGAATGAGAACGTGCGTCGCGTCTCCCTCTAGTGCGGCCATGGGCAAACACGTGAATTGCGGCATTCTACGTAACAAATGTAGCAATGGCGCAACTCACCGCCACTGTGTATTGATTTTTGCAGCGCAGGAAAGCTAGCATGAAAGGTAGAAAAGTTGTCCGCGAGAAATTTGGCTTTACATACAAAACCAAAAATTGAATGCATGCACCGCATCGCATTGCTTACCGTTATGTGTCCAAGCGCGCTGCGTCATTTACATTAATATATAACAGAAGAATTCCGTTTACCCCATACGCTGGTAAAGGGTACGACTGTTGACCGAAAGCATCCATCGCGATTTCGCCTCGACAGATGTCGAACGATATGGCCTAAAGCAATTTCAGTACAACCACCTAGTTCAGCTGAGAAGCAATGAAGGTAGCTTTTGAAGTTTAGCAATATGCGGCGTACGTCGGCCGTCATTCCTCTGGCTGGTTAAATATCGCTTTCAACAAAGTTCTCAAGCTTGTTTTCTCATTCTCATAAACATATGTCTAGAAAGCAAATGTTACGTTGAATTGTTATTAATGTTAACCGTCTGTGATAATCAATTTTTCTAAACACAGGAGCGAAGCTCCTTAGGCCCGCACCCCGCCGTCGCCGTTGAAGATCCCTTCTCTTAAGTATCGCTTTCGGTTGCAGGGGCCGGTGAATAAAGCGGAAATGTTTAGGCCTTGAGCGGTTTGGTTCTAGCGCACCAGAAATGCCATGTTAAAAGAAATAAGCTCTTTGCACAACTGGTTACAATGATCGTCTTCACTTTCACAACCTTTATCGTGGATTGAGAAATGTCAACCATCATTCTTACGCACTACGGGCACTTTGTCGAAGGTAGTAGCAGACGCTCTCCCACCCGGCGCTGGCGCAAAAAGACAATGAGCGTGCGCAGCGTTTCGTCGCCGCCGTCGAAGTCCTCCGCCGCATCACCGCTCGCACCCTTCGCCCACCTGTCTCCCTCTCCCTGCGCTGCGCGCGCCGCGCATTCACTCGCTTAGGGACTATATTTCTGTGGTTATTAAGGAAAGGAAAAAGGCATCTAATTTCTGTCTGCCTATAGGCGACACGGCGCAGTGCCTTGTAGGGGTGGGGGTAAGGAGGGAATAAAAGAATAGTAGAAAAATAGAGAGAAAAGTGATAGGAGCACATCCATCCAACGAAGAGAAAATAGGACAGGAATGATGGGGAAACGGTCACGGGAGTTCAGGGACGGGTCCGCGAAACACAGCTGGAGGCACGGTGCACAACATCGGCGAAGCGGCGAAGGCCCCGTCGATGAGCGGCGCACGGCATAGCGGGCGAGGAGTCCGTCACGGGGCGCCGATCAGCGAGAGGTACGAGGAGTAATCCAGGACATCGCGGCCGGCACGTCCGTCTTGCTTGAAATCCAGCGAGCGAAGTCGTTCCTGCCACCGAGCGCAGCACACGCTCTCCCCACCCGCTCCCCACCCTACCGCCTTCATGAAAGCCACCAGCGAGGTCAGGCGCACAGTCGTTTGCGTCCCATTTCTAAGGAGCTTCGCTTATCGGTTGTATTTGTACACGGAAAAACTGATAGTTTCGCTTGTCATATATGTACATATGCATATCCATCTTTTTTGTGACAATGTCTTGTGTGTGTGTGTGTGGTGTGTGTGTGTGTGTGTGTGTGTGTGTGTGTGTGTGTGTGTGTGTGTGTGTGTGTGTGTGTGTGTGTGTGTGTGTGTGTGTGTGTGTGTGTGTGTGTGTGTGTGTGTGTGTGTGTGTGTGTGTGTGTGTGTGTGTGTGAAACTTCGATTGTACATGTTGCCTCCACGCGCTTTCAGGTATTGTTTCCAGGTAACTGAAGTTTGTTTTGTCATTCTTCTAAGCATCTATCTAGCAAGCAAATGTTACGTTGAATTGTTATTGATCTTAAGCCTCCGTGATAATAAATTTTTGTAAACACCGCAGCTGGGGACTGTTCCCCATACAAGATCGTCGCGAGCGCTGGCAAGTGCTGCGCGTGTCTGCGAGTCCGAATTTTACCGCGGTGGAAAGCAGTCGTCACGCGACATATTCGAATGCGTGGTCGCGCGCCTCTTTCAGCGCGCTGTCCATGCCGGATTTTGGGGGCAGGGCGTCAGAGATTTCGTGTCGGGTAGACGCATAAAGTTTCATACAATACCGTAGAGAGGAAACTGGCGCTGCGATTGTTCAACCACCATGGGAATGATGGAAAGCACAGGCTTCGGACTGGATTTATTTAGCTTGCGAACTGTCTACGGATCTTTTTCTACAGTTTCAGTTTCGTTCTTTGCGAGGCGTTGGCAGTGGGGTGCGTTGAAAAGCAGTCAAGCAGTGCCTTTGTTGTTCAAAGAGGCTGAAGACCGCTAGGTTTCTTGGTTTGCTGCCACGTTGCAGCTTTACAGGTACTATTTGACAGTTTTAGCAAAGCGTCGTGCACTCACCGCTGCGCGTAGATGCAGCGTCCCATTCCAGTGTAGAAAATTGCATAGATTTCACGTTTCGTGATAAGCACTACTTGTCAAAACTCTTTCCAATCGACTGCAAAACGACGGCGAAGCCATGTAGACGGACCGTCACGCTCCTCGGACTGACATCAAAAAAAAACTAGAGATGCGCTGGGGACAGGCCACTTGGACAGACGCATCTGGCATCGCAGCAGATGATATGTTGTTAGATGCGAAGCAGCTTATGGCGGTGTTCTATCCGGTGGTGGTGGTGTGCGGCGTGACCACCCTTACTGCTCATGCGCAAACCCACTCCAAGCACCTCCTCTCACAAACCTCCTCTACCCTCCCCCTCTCCACTCCCACACCCCCTATTCACTCCCACACCCCCTCTCCCCACATTCCCCCTCCTCGTTTAGATAAAAGGCTCGCGTTGGGTCGTACATAGGCTCAGTCACTGAGTTCCAACGTGTCATGAGATCCAACGTCAACGTCGGCGCCAGTTGCAGTAATACCGTAACGCCTGCCGAGATCGCGGAGCAGCGGAAGGTTCGACGCGGCGAAGCGCAACGTAAACGCCGGCAAGTGGACCCCAAGCTCCGGGCTAGGAAAGCGCAGCGCCACAGAGTTCCATACAGTAACCTGGAGAGGAAACTGGCGCTGCGATCGTTCACCAAACATGGGAATGATGGGAAGTACAGGCTTCGGATTGGATAGCGTTAGCTAGCGAACTGCCTACAGATCTTTCTCTTCAGTTTCGGTCTTCGCGAGGCGTGGGTAGTGGGGTGCGTTGCACAGGACTCAAGCAGTGCGTTTGTTGTTCAAAGAGACTAAAGACCGCTAGGTTTCTTGGTTTGCTGAGATGTTACAGCTTTACAGGTGGTATTTGACAGTTTTATCAAAGCACTCTGCACTCACCGCAGCGCGTATATGTAGCGTCCCATACCAGCACAGGAAATTGCATAGAGTTCACGTTTTGTGATAAGCGCTACTTGTCAAAACTCTTTCAACTCGACTGCAAAACGACGGCGAAGCTAAGTAGACGCACCGTCATGCTCCTCTGACTCGAATTCATGGAGGAAGGAATACTAAGGAGAGGCCCTATCGTATTTCAATGCATCGCGAAAAGTGTGGCAGAAGTGACGTCAGATTTATGGGGCAAACAAACCGGTATGGGGCAAACAAAACAGCAGACGCCCCGCGGCTTGCCCTCCGCGGTGGTTTGCTTCTGCGCAGATTTGTAGTCCCGGCGTAAACTTCGCGCGTATTGTGCGGTTCGCACGCAGTAAAATGTTGCAAGCAGACGTTTACCAGGCTGTTCGTGCGTGGCAGGCCCGAGCGCTGCCTGCTGAAATTCTTCGTGGAGCGTTTTTGTGCAACAGTACAGAATACCGGTACGTGCTGTGATCAAAAACGTTCAGCCCCTGCATCATCGTATTCGAACTCACCTAGCAGTGACTTACGCGTTCTGCTGGGCGTTAGGCCTTCCCTTTCTCGTAGCCCGATTTCTCTATCTGCTGCCGGATTAGCGGTTCTTTGTTCGTGTATATGGAGTGAGCGTAGTAGCTATTCGGCGCAACGCCAACCTATAGTTGACGTAACTTCACGTCGAAAAGAGGACACCGCTGAATTGTATACGCGATCGTGCACGTAAAGTTTGTAATTCTAGTACGCACACAACAAGCACGCAGCGAGCGCACACCTCACAATGCATACATCACGTAGTTCGATAACAACAACATGAATTTATTGCCGTTTCGTTGAACGACATCGCCTCTAAAAACGTACGATGCCTTCGGCGCATGGTATGTACGGCGCGTCAGACGCCAAAAACAAAAGTTCACGTGTGTTCTGAGTTGACACAATGAGTAAGAAGCAACAGAGCGCACAACCGAGAGCTTCGCATGCAAACACCATGCATTAGTGATCACCAATGAAGCGAACGTGTACGGACACATGAAAAGTGGCACCAGGTACTTTGCGCAGTGCACGCGATTTGCACCGGGTATACGCAACCATACGCAACAGCTGGGCATTGCGTAGCTTTCCTAAAGAACACACACAAGGAGCAGCATGCGTGAATCGACTGCACCACGGCGCCGCTTACACGGGAAAAAAAAAGTCACAGTTTCGCCGCAAGGCCGAAGCAATGAATGCGATAGCAAGAAACTAATGCTATATGAAGTGACGCTCGCCAATGGATACTCTCAGTTTGAACAGCGCTCCTGTTGCAAAGGCGGCCGAAGCAGCGAAGGAAACTAGCGTGCTTCAAGTGTCGAGCTGTGACACTTGATAGTTCGCGCTCATCTTCTGTTTGTTCGTTTGGCGGCGTCCCTTGAGCTCGAGTGGCTTTCGTACGCTCCGTAACATGAGCGCGGACATCACGGTGAAAGCGTGAAACATCCCTCTTCCCCTCAGCACAAGAAAACCGCGCGAGCAGACAGCGGAAGGACAAGGTTCTCCCTGCGCAAGTATAAGAAGAAGCGAGCGAGCTCGCCGACGACTTTTAAATTTGCCTGTCGCGCTCCTAACGCCATCTCGCTGGTAATGAAGAAACGCTTATAAGCGCAGCCGTCTCTGAGTCCGTCCAGCGGTAAAGGATGTGTATATAACGCTCGCCGTTACCTACGTGGACGATCTGCGTTTCGTGGCGTAGTGGCTAGCGCCACTCGCTGCGGAGCAAGAGGTCCCTGGTTCGATTCCGCGCTTCGGAAGCATTTTTCTGAAATATTTTTCTTTGGGGCTTTTATATATATATACATACTTATACATATACGGTGCATGACGGCGGCGACGGCGACGGCAAAATCCAGCCGAGACTGTCTGTCACTGATCCCGTTAATCGGGTTGGCAATCGCCGGGCGGATTCTAAGGTCTGGCGTCAAGGCCCTCCGAAAACGCACCACGAAAGCGCGGACAACTTAGAGTTGGTCCTTTGGTGCACCAGCGAACGCCGGTTGTGGTCCAGAGACCGAGTCAGAGCCGAGAGTCGATAACACAAACGAAAACGAAATATATTCTCAGTTAAGGCAATACAAATAACACAAACACGTGCACACTCGGCTGGTACCAGTTACAACTTCACAATATAACTCAGATGGTGTTTACACAACGGGAGCTAAACAAACAGATCACACGCTACGAATGCAATCGCATGCATTACCACTATTCAATGACCGTTAAAGTCCTGAATATACAATGGCGTATCCAGTCCACAATACTTGGACGGTAATCGAATGCTTCTCTTCAAGGAAACACTCACGCCAGCTCCAGCGTTGATCGTCGTAGCTCGACCGTCGTCGTGACTTGTCACGGCTCACACGGCGTCGTCATCCAATTCTTCCAAATTGACGAGCGACTGACCGCACACCATCATAAACACGTCTTCTTTGGCTAACGGAGCCACACTTAGCGTAACTTCACCATCACCGGGCCGACTGACTCGCTCACTGACTTCACTACCGTCGATTGCACGCTTTTATCCCTTCTCCCCCCGGTTTCTAGAAGCGTCGGGATGTTTCTTCTGCGTGCAGTACAGCTAAGCCTGGGGAAAGGGCGAGAGCTTTCTCGTAGGTTCGAATCGCGGCGGCATCGCTCGCGGATGCGTCCCCCCTTCCTTCTAGAAACATCCAGGGTTTGCCGGGCGTTTGATCGCGTCATCTGCGCCTGGCTCGATTGGGTGAGGAGGATGCGGCGCGCCGGCGTCTTTTGATGCTTGTTTTTTCGTTTTTTCGCGCTTCTTGGGCGAGCGGTTCGCGCCGTTCTGTCTCGTAGCAGTTTGAAAGCGGCCTCGCGCGCGCTTTATAACCCGCTAATTTGTGACACTGTCCATATAATTGCTATCGCAATAAAAAGAAAAGCTCGAATCGCGCATGCGCTTGCAAAAGACACGGCGGAAATCGCGAAATGTTTCGAGGCTCCTTCGCTAGGTGGCGATGCGGGTGTTTGCGATGTGGAGGCTTCACGAATGTGACGTCAGGGCCTCTCCTTATTTTTCCTTCCTCCATGCTCGAATTCACAACTAAACGAGGGATGTGTTGGGGGCAGGCCACTTGGACAGACGCACCTGGCATCGCAGCAGATGATACGTTAAGTGTTTCTCACTCAATATGCTACTTTTATTTGCAGAAATAGATAATAAGTACTTTCGAGGGAAATACAAGCGCGTTTTTTCCAAGTGTTGTAAAGAAAATAATTCATTATATTGTGATGGCAAATCTGGAACACAGATGCAGAGCAATGCATACCCTGGTGGTTGAATTTGTCCAGGTTTCAGTTCCATCTCATGGTTACGCAAACGTTTTGCAATAAGTTTTACGTACAAAAGAATGAAGCAAGTTTTAATTGGAAATAACTTCATATCACTTTGCTTTACACTCGGCAAACAACGGTTGCGGATCTCAAGAACCTAACCCATCCGAAGCAAATCCTAAGCCTGTACTTCGCATCATTCCCATGGGGGTTGAAGCGCCGCTCAAGGAGCCCGCGTAGACACTGGCGCCAGATTCCCCTCTAGGTATTATTTTAAGAAACTCAATGGGTAGATGATTCCCACGAAGACGCTTCGTGGTGCTTTTGATAGTGTGGCAGGGCTTTTCAGCCAGTGGAAGAACCGCTGCGAAGTGGGGGCCGAGAACTACTGCTGGCGTTTATTTTGGACAATAGTGGGGCGCATGAGGCGTGACGTCCTCGGTTTCCTCTCCAAGCTGCTCTTCTTAGAGGAACGCGAGTTCCTCCAAGAAGAGCAGTCGTGCCGTCGTCGTGCCGCTCGCAGTCGTGCCGCTCGTCGTGACCCGTTGTAACAACAGAAAACGAAAAAGTGCAGCTTCTCCTTCGCCCGACGTGGTGCTAAGTACCAGACTCGGGTCTTTGTTGGAGCACTTGTGTGTTTACCCTTGGGTCCTATGTGTATAAACAACATATGTGACTCATGTAGAGGTCATATCCACCAGAACGTTTATGTACGCGGTATATATGTATATATGCACGTATCACTGCACTTTGTGTAATTTGTGCTTTATGTCGTACCTTGGTTATATTTTGCTAATTACCGCTGTCTTGCTGTGATGTTTGTAATGGCGCATCTCTGTGCAAATGTGAATATAGCCATGTCCACGCGAATGCTGATCATATGGCTGTTCTGTACACAGTGTAAATAAAAACTTTCTAAACGGTAGAGTACATGTAGTGCTCAAAATCGTTCACCATTTGTTGTAAACACGTGAAATATTGCCACCTACGTTTCTTATCACTTTTGCTGCATTCGCCCACAAAGGCTGTCGGCAACGCTCAGCGAAAACCGCGCCTCATTCTTCGAGAAGCTTCGCGATTGTTGTAGATGATTTTGTTAAGATTGCGCGCAAGACGCGGACGCTCGAGCTCATTCTAGAGATTGCGCAACCACCAGCGATATCGCTGGAAAGTTCGATAGCGCCGGTATAAAAGCCGACGCGCTTGACCGCTTGTCAGTTGATCGACGGACGACGCCCTGTTCGCCGCTATCATTGTACAGCGTGTATTGCTGTAGTTCTAGTTCTCATTTTTCCGGCCACAAGTTCGGCCAAATAAACAGTTTCATTCTGCAAACGCCGACTGCTGTCTTCGTCGACGTCACGACCACGTGACAATATGTTCGGTCGTTCTCGTGAACATATGTCTAATATGCAGTTGTTATGTTGAATTGTTATTGATGTTAACGTCTGTGATAAAATAAATTTTTCTCAACACACGCCATTATGAAGCACTTCTTCAGGACAGTTGGCCGGGACCGGGCAGCTTACTGCTTTCCTATAGTACACTGCAAACCACTTTACACCCGTATGGGTGTAACTTGGTGTCTATAACTCACACCCCTACACCCCAAAAAATAGGTGTACCAAGCAGGATTACACCTATACAATGGGTGTAATTTCAAACTTTCACCCAATGGGTGTGGTTGGGTGCAAAAGCATATTACACCCAAATGAAAAAAAGGGTGTAGGGTGTAAAAGCACATTACACCCAAACGAGAAAAAGGGCGTTAGGGTGTTTATGCACAATTACACCCAAACACCCAGGCAAAAATTTCCATAATTCGAGTGGTTCCTCCCTCCCAGTTGGCTCCCATTGAAACGCTAGAAAGCTTACCCTTTAGCCAGTCCTTTCAAGGGCGCATGACCTATTATAGTGGCTCCTGCCACAGAAGGAAAATGCTGGCAGCAGCACTAATTTTATGGTGCATATGAAGCACGGCATATATGGCCCTTACATATACAGTGCAATCGTGACTGAATACAAAGTCATTACCTAAAATGTGTTGACACACATTGCAAGATGATCACACAGTTATCCAATAGTACAAAATAAAGTCAAGCTTTTATAAACACAAAGCTCGTACATCCGAGACAAATTCTACAGTATTCAATGACCTTTCTCGAGTGTGCGGAGCGGCATCGCGTATGCCGCCAAACAAGGAGCACAAATGACATGCAGCACAAATGACCAAGGCGTTTGTGTCAAAATATGAAGCAAGGGCGTTATTTCCACTTCATAATGAGGAATTCAATTTAACATGCTTCATTGTAACACAGGCGTATAGTGCAGTATGGGTCTTAGAACAAGCTACACCCGTGCGAGTGGGGTGTAATATATAAAAACGCCCTCGAAAAGGTAGCAGTTACAGGGAGAAGCACAAATGAACCTTCTTCCCTGTCAGCCCCCTTGGTGCACTACAGACACCTGGTCCCTTCGGGCGCACCCCAGAATGAATTTTCCCGCTGTAGTTGCCCTTCCCAAGAAGGGAAATATTGGTGCCACTTCTTATACCTGCACTTATGCAGTTAATAAAATAAGGTGCCATCGTCTTAAATCAGCTGCATAACATCAGTGTATGTGTTTGAAATCAACTGGAACACACAAGGTACGGTCTGGTCGTTCTCCTGTTAAAGAGATAGTTCAGGAATGTGCAATTCCTTGATGAGAAAGTGGATTGATAAAGTTTCAAAATTCCAGCAGTGCCCACACCATTGTGCCTGTTGTCGACTTTCTTAGTAGGGTAAACACTGTCATCACACAGCTGTAGCTAATACACGAGCAGGGTATCAATGCTCCGTGACAACTCACGCAACATTTTAAGGTCTCAGAATGCCGTTTTCCACAGCAGGCCTCCATATTATCTCTTTTCTGTGAAAGTACATGAGTGAAGTAGAAAACTGTGCACATTGCTGGAATTATGAAATATTTCCCACTTTCTCAAAAGCAATGGATTGTGGCTCCAACACAAAAAAGTGAGCAATTGGGCCATGACGCGCACGTTGCAGCGCATGCTGAATGCGGTAATATGCAGGAAATGCATGGGATAGAGACGTTATGACCACGACAGCCCTGCAGAAGCATTACCTACATAACAACAGTTCAATCAAATTTTACACGGGCATGTTCAGAGAAATTTAAAGATTATCCCTTTCCAAGCAAAGACAACAGAATCATTGGTAATTGAATAAAACGAGTATTTATTTCCTTTAAAAATATTGACAAAACTTAAAGCTTGTCATATAGCTCAAATATAATTTTTAAAACAATATTCGATGCAATGATTTCACTGACAAGTATTGGCAGTTTTGTTAAGCAAAAGTTTCAGTAGCAAAAGATCCCAATTATTAAAACTACTGCAAAAAAGTCACAAACTCCTTTGAATATAAAAACTAAGCCAATAACCACAAAGTGGAATGACCTGTGAGAACATGTTGAAATCGGCAGAGACAATATGGCTTGTATTAAAATGTCACAAGAAAATGAGCAAGAAATTGAAATGAAATACTAGTACCGCCATAGTATTCGCTTCTGTATAATGTAAAACAAATAACTACTCGTTACCATATGAAAATATAACTTTATGGCTTAAGCTCGAGTTAATCACAGGTGGCGACATACTTTAAGCAGAAGCTAAGGCCTATTTTCTAGGCTTTCTTGAAAATGTTCAGGAGCTTTACTACTTGTGTCCTCGGAGTCATTACCCACTGACCAAGAAGGAGCCATTCAACAGCGACGATAACGTTGAACGCTTTGTGATGGCAGTCGATATTTAACAGCCAATGTGCTGCCATGAGTGCAGCTACTCATTCTTCGGCATTGGACCCACTGAAGAGCAGTTCTTTGTCCACATGGAGGAAAAGCTTGCTTGCATAGGGAAGATCGGGGCCATCGTACACAATGCAAGGTGTTATTGGAACGCTCGCTCCCTGCATGATAAAAAAAAAGAGATCATTGTCTGGAAAGCGCTACGCAGACTTCAATTATTTGTTTCAGTAAATAACAGTTTCTGTACCGTGTACTATCGTGAGTAATATGAGCTCGAACATGAGAGCACGTGGAAAATAGCCTTAAAACTGAGATAGGGTGATACGTGGATGGCGCTGCCGAAACTGGAGGGGAGAGGGGGGGGGGGCGCTGTTCCGCTGACTGTTGGTACTCCCGCCTCGCTAGCGTTGCTGCGAGGTGTCGATCGGCTGATTGCGTGCCAATGACCCCTAGCCATGATAACAAAATAAATAAATGAGGCGCAGCAAAATCCTCAGCCGACAACACCGAGATACCGATGCGCAAGCATGGCCTGCGCATCGTGGCAGGCTACGTCACAGCCGATATCTCAGCAGCTACCTAGTCTGATGTGGCTGTTCGCGTTGATGGGAATTCATATCACCGCTAGCGGCCACTGACACTCTCTAAAATGCTGTTTCGCATCAACACTATCGAAGCGGGAGGGTCAACAGCTAGTGGAAGCGCGGCGCCCTTTCCGCTTAGAGTTACTGTATATGCTACCTTTAGGTAGCAGAGTTGCGCATCTGTCTTCCAAACGCCGCTAGCAACCATGCATTGCGGAGAAGCTGACGCTCGGGCCAATTTCTGTGTTTTTCGACGCTACCGCTCAGCGAACTGAATTAACACTTGTCATCGATAGCCAATGTTTATCACCGGTATTCGACACACCAGACATGTTAATCGGCTACACGGTAGGCATGTCGCCTGCAAAAACGGAGTTCGACTTCACCGCACAGCTGTGGTTGCTAGCCAGACCTATGCGCAACTCTGCTACCTAAAGGTAGCATTTACAGTAACTCTATTTCCGCTTTGTTTCCGACAGCCGCCGCTGCGAATCAGCCGACATAAGGTTCAAGGCTGTTCGCCACGCGCTCGCGTGTTCGAGCTCATATTGTTCACGATAGTACCATCCAAAAATGAAGCTCATAACATGGCCCATATGGAACTGGAGAGAATTAACAGCTTTTCTACGTGCAATTAGCTTGTTTGGGAAAGAGAAAGTACTATTTGACAAATATCATCCGCATTTTTAAAGAAAAATGAGCATTCTTTAGTGGCATGAAGGATTCCTGCACAGCGATAAAAAGCATATAAAACAAAACTCTGCACAAGGACTTCCCTTCAAGGCTGCAAGTTGCAGCCTTGAATGTCTTATAAATCTTATAATCAAATGTCTTATAAATCATTACGCTTGTCTTTTACCAAATAATATCATTGGAGGTAGTCGTACAAACTGCGTTTTTTAATGTTTGTACATGTAAAAGTATTTAGCGAAGTTACAACGCCAAAGCGAGGCGAGGCGCATATAACTCTTAATAACCACAATAAAATAATGAAAGCTAGGCATAATGGAACCAAATAGAATAAAATAAATTGTGCTCGAACGCGGGCACTCAGGCGTACGCACGAAGGGGGGGGGGTGCACCCCCCCTAGTCAATTCAGACAAAGGGGGGGGGGGGGGCAAACTTTGCCCCCATATTTGACTTTTTAGTAAGGCGGGGGAAGGGGGGCAGCGATTAACCTGCCTACTTCCCTCCCCCCTGATGGGAAACCCTGCGCACGTCTAAGTGCACACTGATGCTCGAACTAGCGCTTGCACAGTTCAGGTAGTTAAGGCGATTCGGCCACACACAGACATGAAAAATTCATTCGAACACAAGTCAAGTTTAACGAACGGCCCCCCGTGCACGGGTGCCGGCATTATCAGGAAACCTATGTTACGGATGAATTAAAACGTCGGTACGAATTTAACGAAACGGAATGTATTAGCACTTAGGCGAGCTTCGCGCGGCGTACCTAAAACGAAGCAACATGCTGCGTTAAAATGACCCACACGCATCAACCCGAGCATCACGGTAGTTTTAGCGCACAAAACGAACACGGACGGAAAAGAACGACGTGGACACCACGTCGTTGTTTTCTGTCCTGTTTTTTTTTTCTTGTGCGAAAAAAATGCACTTGAATTACCACCAGGCCGAAGCATGCGCGCCTTAGACACGCTTGACGCTTAGAGGTAACAGGTGCCGTCACAACCCAACTATTCTTAAATCAAAATAGTGGTTCATCGAGAGCGAGGCCCCCTTCCAACACCACCGCCGACAGGAGGGCACCGCCACAACTGCGTTCAAATCCCCCTCCGAATCACAGCCGCGCATGCGCACACTGCTTTCAACACCAAACAAAGCAAAGCTTGCCCGCGCCTAATGTCACACAACTTTGCCTTCATCCCGATGAAACAATACACTCACATATGCTCGCTACGTTAACAAATGCTCACCGATCGTCAACCAGTTAAGAAAAGCTTAGTTAACGGCATGAGATCGCGCTCTCGGAGTTAACAAAGCGCTGGCCGTAGCAACGTGATAGTGGTACATACCGTTTCAGTTCGAGTGCTCCACGATATGAAGCTGCAGGTCTCCCTTTGAGTATAGTGCATCTTCGTAATAAGCAGCACTGGCAGAAGGTAAAGGACGAGCACACAGCGCACGCACACTTCAAACAACCGAAACACACCGATTGCAAAACTCGACCGATCGGGAGGCGATGCACAACACACGCATAAAACGATGGAGTCCGGCGGCGTGTCTGAGCGCGTTGCTTAAGTCACGTGGTGATAGAGCTGTTCCGCGCGCTGCGCACGCGCGGCGGCTGCGCCGGCAGAGGAGGTGGCGCCCCGGCCGTTGTTGGGTCGCGTGGGCGCAGCTTTCTTTCTGCGGCAGTGTTATGTTTTGTTATGCTTTACACAGTGTATTCGAATCGCAGTAAGCATTGCGACGACACAGTAAGGGCTGCTTGACTACAAGCAGGGCTTAAAGTCTCCCTTCACTGGAGGGGAGGCCCTCACAAAGCGGCAATATATATGTATATATATAATCTCAAAGAAAAGATCGCCTAGCAGCGATCTTTTCGCCGCTAAACTGGTGCTGCTGTGGTCTCAGCGGCTCTGCTACGCGCAGATCGTGGCTTGTTGGAACGCGGTGAGAGCTGTCATAGCGAAGAATAAACGCAGGATTTCTCGATATATCGGCCAAGATCCACTTTCGCGGTCGTATTATCCAGTTTTGGCAAAAATGTGATGGTATTAAACTCATGAAAATGCATTATTTTCAAGGGATGTTGGCAGGAAATAAAAACGAAAACGTATTAGGCTAAAAAACGTATTATGCAGAATCGTGTCAACGAGATTTCACTGTATATGTATGCTATAGATTAAGCGTTAGGAGAGGTGTTTGCGATGATCACAGAGCAGTGAAGCCAACTGTCTCTAAACTGAACAAATGCTTATGAATGCTAAACAAATACATATATTATTCCGAATGTATTTCGGGCATTCATTCAACGTGTCAATCCAATCAAGCAATAAATGAAATTATTTTGGAAATGATTTCTCAAAAATAAATCTGGATGTAAAGGCTTAAATATATGTGAGCTCAAAATCAGTAACATCAGTTGACTCGCTGCATTCAGAACCTCAGGCACGACAATGCTATATTTTATTTTCACTACCACTTGCCTAATAAAGTAGGCAAAATACATGCGTCTTTGCAATTACAGCAGACTTGTGATGCACAACTAAAAGAATGAAAATTGAGTGGCAAGCTTAGCAGACCAAGGTGAACCATTACTGATTCACGAGCAGGTAGCTTCACACTCAGGTGCCTCGTGAAACAGTATCCTGTGCCAAGACGCTCTGTCGAACAGGGTGGTGACCCGTGGTTTCAGGAGGCGTTGCCCGTGGTGTTCAGTGTCTCAGTTAATTGCATTCAGCAGTACAACGATACCTGTTTACACCTATGGGTCAATTCACCGCGTGAATTGACCCATAGGTGTAAAATCCAAAGAACACCCATGGGTGTTTAACAGAACATACACCCATTGTAGACCCAAAAATGAAAAAAGGGTGTGCGAAGGGTGTGCAAAGAAGACATTACACCCTTTCGGATAATATTGAGAGAAAAAAAGGGTGTACGATAGGTGTTTTATCGCAAATACACCTATACGGGTGTGAAACGGTTTGCAGTGTAGGGTGCATATATAATCCGAAATCGTTAATAATTTTTTCTAAGCACACTTCATACGCAGAATGTACATATTCCGGCCTTATTTGTGTTTTCTGTTGTAAAGTTTTTATGCAGACCATGCGACTGCATCGGTTTATTGAGACATTTTTAACCTCGTCGTCCTCTTCTTCTTCCTTGGCCCCTCCTTGCTGGCGTTAGCGATGTGGATCGCTACACTCTCCCGGCCGGCTGTCATTCCTCTTGCGCTGGTAATATGGTACCACGTTTCCTACGGACGCCTCTTCCGTCCTTCCATTTGGTCCAGTATAATACAATGTCTTCAGAAGTCCTTGTTGCTTAGCCGTTTTAACAACTAAGTACGGACCAGTGAATGGAACTTTTGAGTCCAACCCTTTCCTAACCAATATCATAGACCCGGGATCGATATCTGGCATCTTTGTGCTATGGCGACGGTCAAAATTCTTCTTCATGGTACTTCTGTATTTCTTTTGCTGTAGTTGGCTCTTTGGGTGTTCCTTCAAAGCAATCCTGCCAACTAAGCCCAGCTCTTCGTCAGCTGGTAACCAAGGAACCGTACCAAAGGCGGCAAAATGTGGGCTGCACCCGATACCAGCGGTGTAGGACCTGTTATGATGATACACTGCCGCCTCCAACGCGCTCTTCCAGCCTCCCTTGAATTCCGGGTATAACTTGAGGTACATTTTCAGGTCTCTTATCAAGCGTTCGGCGAGAGAGTTAGCCTCAGGATGATAAGGTGCTGGATATCGAAGCGTAATATTTATTTCATTGGCCCAATTGCGCAACTTTTCACTTCTAAACGCTGGTCCATTGTCCGCAACAATGATCTTGGTGTTCGCGAAGATTTCTCTCTCTAAAAGTGCTATAACGCAGTTGGCGTCTTCTCTTCCCGCTTTGGCGGCCGCAAAGCGCGTGCACTCATCCACGGCGACCAGGAAAGCTTGGGTTCGTTTGACACCTTCGCTTTTCTTCTTAAGTTCAGCGAAATCAAGGTGAACGACTTCGAATGGTATCGCTGAGTATTCTGGCATGACCATTCTGTTTCCGCGTGGTTTGTATTTTGATTTCACCATCTGACACTCATGACACGTCTTGATATAACTGGCAACATCTACTTTCATGTTGTTCCATGTAAATCTCTGGGTGAGCTTGTGGTAGGTCTTTGAGAATCCATCGTGACCTCCTGAATGTGGACTGCTGTGATATAACTTCAGGACTTGTGACACTTTTGTTTCTGGGACGCACATCTTCCCATTTCGCAGTTCCATTTCTTGAGTACCCTCCCAAAGCTTCATCAAGTTAATGCTTTGTTTAGGAATTTCTTGCGGCACGTGGAGACGTGATAGTGCGTCAGCATCCTGGTGCTTCTGGCCTGGTCTATGCATTATATCGAAACTAAATTGCTGAATTTCGCTCACCAATCGAGCTATTCTGCCTTTTGGCTGTGTAAGTTGCAATAAGTACGTCAACGCCTGGTTATCAGTGAACAGGTTGAAATGTTTACCTTCCAGGTAACTTCTGAAGTACCTGAGTGACATTACGACGGCTAAAGCTTCCTTTTCTGTCGTCGTGTAGTTTTCCTGCGTTTTCGTGAACGTATAGGAATAGTAGCCGATGACCTTAAGCTCTCTCCCAGGTTGCTCGTTTTCGTCCCGTTGATAAAGAATGGCGCCTGCAGCATAGTGAGATGCGTCGGTGTATAGTTCGAACGGTAAATCAAAGTCAGGCAGTGTCAATACAGGGTCGGATGAGATGACTTTGACAAGTTCCAGGTAGCTCTTCTCACATTCGTTGGACCAGACAAATGGAATTCTTTTCTGGGTCAGTGCGGTCAAACATTTTGTTTTTCTTGCATAGTCTTCTATGAACGCGCGGAAGTGACCGGCGAGTCCAAGAAACACTCGTAAAGAATGCACGTCATAGGGCTTTGTCAGCTTCTTGATACGCTGCACGCTCTCCTCTTTTGTGCCCTTGGTTCGGCCGTCGAAAGTTCTTCCCAGAAAGACTACTTTCCTGCAAAAGAACTCACTCTTCTTTATGTTGATTTTTAGTCTAGCAGCGCTAAGTGCCTCAAGGACTTTCTCTAGGTGCTCTCCATGATCTTCCCGTATTCTTGAGTATACGATGATGTCATCCACATACACATTACAAAATATACCGATGAAGTTCTTGAGGACTCCATTCATCATCTTCTGAAACCGTGCTCCAGAGTTTTTCCATCCGAAGGGTAGTCTGTTGTATTCATAGATATCGAAAGGGGTGACAAATGCGGTAAACTTTTTCGTATCTTCTTTCAGCGGCACCTGCCAGTATCCTTTACACAAGTCAATGCGGGAAAACCATTGACATCCCCCAGTCTCGTCAATGATTTCGTCAATTCTTGGCATTGGATAGGGGAAAAGGTCAGTTTGTTTATTTATTAGTCTGTAATCCGTGCATAGACGAAATGACCCATCTTCTTTCGGGACAATTGTAATGGGCGAAGCAAAGGATGAAGTTGAAGGTCTGATGATTCCCGCTTCCAGCATCCCTTGGAGTTCCTGCTTCAACCAGACTTTCTTGTCGTGACTGAGGCTATATGGCTTTCTCTTGACGATAGTGCTGTCGCGTAATAAGAAGGGTACCTCAATGACCGTTGTGGCTTCCGGGTAAGAACCAATGCACAGAAGCTCTGGAAACATCAACGGTACATCTTCTCCGGAAGATGGCTTACGATCAGCCCTATGAGCGATATGAAGCTTACCGCACTCCGTCCCAATCGTCACCACATCGTTCCAGAGGATATTAACTTTCATCCGTGTCATGTCAGGCCTTGATAAGATAAAATCAAAGTTGACTTTGGGAACTACCATACCTTCAACCTTGAATTTCTCGCCTTCATACTCTAGGTAAACTTCTGTCCATCTATAATATTCTCTACAAGAGCCGTCGTAGCCGCACACACGAATAGATTTTCCATGCACAATGTTGCTAGCCTTGACTAGGCTCTCGTTGATTAAACTGACAGAAGCGCCAGTGTCAATCAAAACTGATAGAATTCGGCCATTGACTAACATCGGGACACTCAGTATTCCAGTCTTCGTGAGAAATACTGTTTCCTCAACAGTGCACCTTTCTCGAGTCAAGTATTGACACCGCTCACATAATCCCATACTGGGATGATGGTTACATTGAGTGACATTATCAGCTGCCTTCCATGACGATGTGTTCTCGACACTGTAATCATCTCTGCTGATATTTGTCGCCTTATCAGGTGTGCTATATTCTGGGGCTGTTGTATATTTCAATGCCAAGAGTAGCTCGTCCATAGAGGCGATCGACCTTGCTTGCATCTGCCTTTGGTAATACCTTGTCATACCATGCATGACAAGAGCAACGATTGACGAGTCCGCCAATGTTGGGTCAGCTACACGAAGTAACCGCCACTTTTCTAAAACATAATCCCTGATGTTAGTGCATCCCTGTCTGTAGATAAGGGCACTATTCCAAAGCTCTACAGGATTCATCTCGAAAGCACTTGCAAAGCTTTTCCTCCATGCTGCCCAAGAAGTGCTTGCATGAGATATTATTTGCAAGTCAAACCACTTTCGTGCGTTCCCACAGAGAAAATGCCTCATATTAAATATGCGGTCTTCATCGCTTGTCCACTGGTTTCTGGTACATGCATATTCGTAAAAATCCAGCCATACAGTGGCGCTTGACGAATTGCCGTCAAACACCTCAGGCCTCACATAAACGTCCTTCTTGTCCCTCGTATTTGCAGCTTCAACAAGAAGTCCTAAAAGCTGCTCCTGTGTCATATATAGCTTCTGCATTTCGAGTAATGCGTTATTGACACCTGAAGTGTTGCAATGAATGCCGCTTGTTGGTGTTCGTATTTCAAACGCCGGCGGAGCATTTAGCAAGTGAGGCGCCAAATCTTCAAGCGGCATGCTCACAGTCACACTACCTTGAGTGACGAGGCCATCAACGGTAGCTCCGGCGAGATTGGCAATCGTCTGCAGAAGACTCGGAGTTGTAGTGCCCTCCTGCAACTCGACGTATCGCTGGCCATCTGCCTGGAAGCCCACGATGAGAGGCCGCTCCTGATGGCGAGTGAAGTCGAACTTGATCTTCATTTGCAGGTTCTTGACCTCGGCTGCGCCAATGTAAAGTTTTTATGCAGACCATGCGACTGCATCGGTTTATTGAGACATTTTTAACCTCGTCGTCCTCTTCTTTTATGCATGGTCTGCATAAAAACTTTACATCTGTTTATCATGAAACGTGCATGTCCAGCCTTTTGTGACAAATCATTTCTATATATGTGCAAATGTGGGAAAGAACAATTGTACGTGCTGCCTCCATGTCACTTGAACGTCTGTGCGCCTGTAAATCGGCCCTTTCGAACTCTCCTAGAATGTGTGCTGGTAGTGCAGTTTCGAAGTGCCCACAACGACATAATTCTTCCTTTTGCGAGTTGGCGAGGTACCCGCTACGCGTCCGTCAGTCGACACGCGCAGCTGCACACGTCGTTGATGCTGCTGCTGATAATGGTGAATAATTATGCCCGTGTCTTTGTAAGTGGTGTGCCTTTAAACTAACCCCTCGTTGCGCGGTTCACGGGTTTCGTCGCCTGATGTGACTCTGCGCTTCTTCCACGCAATATTGATGGGTCAATGACACTAATCCCACTACATTACATCCATATAAAGTTAGTTTTTTTTTCCGACGCAATTTCGAACTCGGGCCTGCCTCCGTGGTAAAAGACCGGCTTGCCGCGCAGAAGTCCCGGCTTCGATTCCAACTCGACCGGAAGATTCCTTTTTATTAGTTCTTTATTTCCATCTATCTCGAATTTTCGCTACCGGACAACGCTGATTTTCGCTCACAACGGACGACGCCGACACCGACGCCTACAGCGGACTTTCGGCGAAACGAGCTCCTTAAGGTGGCGGTCCCACTCCGGCGAACCCCCCTCCGCATTTTACGCATTGTTTGCGGACACACTGTGCTCGCTGCGCTTGACAAATAAATATTAATTGTAATAATTCAGAAAGCTTATGATCTCCGCTTTCTAATGACACCTGGTGTTAATGCCTGTTCGGAAGCGTTACCTAATAGCAATGAAAATAGTGTGCGCAACAAAAGGCATTTTCGTTGTACAAGCCTCCGTTGTACGGCCAGTACAGCGAAACTGTTCAACATAACAAGACCAAATTTACCGTGCCTTTAGAAGAAGTGCTATTTAAGGTTTCTATGAAGAGATATTAGCCATAAAATAATTAGTAATTTATTTACGCTCCAATGAAAATGGGCAAAATATTAAAAGTTTTTGTGAGAATATCTTTTTTACTTTTCAAAGCAGAACAATAATATTTAGTGGCTGCGTAGACTACATTACACTTATTTTCCATGCGAAGTTGCTTTGTGTTCTGACGAAAACTTGATGAATTATTATTGTGTCAATGCGGCAGTTTATGGCTGTACTTGGTCACGCATTACCGATGAAGCGACAAAACTATACAAGCTGCTACTGTGAACTTCTACATAATGAAGAAGCAAGGCCCTTTCTATGATTCTATGAAGAGAAAATTCCTTTATCTTTATTAGGGAACCTGCAAGACAGCAGTGAATTTACGTAATTTTCCTGCTGACCAGTCCCGTAGAAACTCGCTTTTTTTTTCTTTTAGACGCTAATTGCCAACGAGTATTGCACATTAGTAGATGCATATTGTGCCTTTTATCCACTTTTGCTCACTAACTTGACCACTCAGTGCTTCAAACAAAATATTTTCAATGAATCATAAGTCTCACAGGCGTTTTTTGGTGGTAGCTCCATCTATGAAATGAAACATCAAGTTGCTTTATGCGAGTTCAAGCGTTCGCCAAAAGTGGCGCAATTAAACATAATAAAGTGGATAGAACAGGCATGAATTATATCTCCAGGCCTCATAGTTTGCTTCACTAGCTAAGTCTAGTCGCCGCGCGTAACAAACATCAACCATAAAAGGAGGAGGGCTTAGTGATAAACCCTTTCCACTCGCCCCACATCAGCAGGTGGGCCGGTCTCATCAAGCGGCAAATGGTTTCGGTATGCAGGAAGATTGCGCGTTCGTCACGCGTTCTTAGAACCAGTGTTCCCCTGCACGCCTTTAGTAATGTGCATCTCTTTGTGGTTCAGCTGCTTGTGTTTTGCGCGTTCCTTTGAGTGTTTTCTTGCCTGTGAGGTTCGAAATTGTGAAAGGAAGGACGCTGACATGCCGTGTGAATGATACGTATGCAGCGCCGCTTCAAAGGGGACACGATGGTGAACGTATGAAAGCTTGTCATTGCCGGAATTTTCAAAGTATGCCTGCCGAGCACTGTGCCGACAACTTCCACTGACCAGTAGTGGTAAGTTGTACCCAATCAGGTAATTACGTCCTAGTTGCAACGATGCGACAGAAGCGAGACTTTGTTGAAGATGCAGAACGTTCTAGTCAACGTGGCAGAATATTCAATGTACGGGACCCTGGAAAAGTTATATTGTGCTTTGTGAAAAGACGCACTCACTTCGGATAAGACGATCACTGTCTTTGCCACTAATGAGGGCTACGGTGTCAGGAAACAGTTCGACTGAGGAGGACTACTCTACCTAGTGGGATAACGCTGTTGCGCACTGCTACTTTGTCGTAAAGCGGCTTGCTGCGTAGCCAGAACTACTACTAATGATCGGATAACAACTAGTTCGTAGCAAAGTACAAGGCGGACAGTGCAATGTCTGGTCAACGAAGAATAACCTGACTTAGACGCACGTGAGAGTGGCCACATGAACAAAATAGTGCCGATACATATGCTACTGACGAACATTTTGTTGAAAAACTTTTGCGGCAACCTAATGGAAAACTTGTCGATGGTGCCTGTAAGTCAAAATAAAGGAAAACCACAGCTTTTCACAACAAATAAGTGTATTCATGCTTTTATAGAACAAGCATAAATAAAAACTGGATTCTGTAAAAGCCTACATGACCGGTCATGTAAGCCCCCAAGGCGAACCTGTCCAGCTCTGACCCAGTGCAGCAACAAGCCCTGGTCGACCGTCGTGCACGGGCGGCGGCAAGAGCCAATGGTCTTCCGGACTAGGAGGCCCACCCCCAATAGCGACTTATTTCTACCAATAAATGTTGTATTCTCTCCCTCCCAAGGGGGGGGGGGGCGCCCAGCCAATGCCACCTAGAAAAAAATTTCAGGCCTGCTCACTGCCGCCGTGACGTCACACGTCTTGACCGAGCGAGCGAACGCGCGGGAGACAGTGAAGCTATTGCCACTATCGTCTCCTATGAAATTATAAAGCGTTCGCGGCTAGTTTTACATGCGTAACAGCTTTATTTTGCCTTTTGCGTCGGGATTGGCGCTGGCTTAAGGAATGTGTTACGCTTTAGAGTCTTTGGTGATTGGTCTGTAAGCGACTTATTATTCCACTTAAAAATAAGAAAAGATTGTGTGCTATCGAAAATGTGACCGATTTATAAATGCGAAGGTTGATGGCCCCGAAAAGTGACGAAATAAATAAGGCAAGTTTGATTCATACTTCATTCTTTATTTACACACACACACGCACACACGTCACACTGCCCATAAGATGTGCAGAAACTGTTTCTATTTATTTGGTAAACGAGAAAAATTGTCGGCACTGCGTCCACAGGTCCAGAGTCAGCTGAGTAGCCCCCATAGGAGCTACTACTGTCCTGCCGGTTCTTGGATCGGTGTACTTGGTAGTCGTCCTTAAGTGTTCCGGCTTGAAATCGAGCTCACACACCTGAAAACCATTTAAGAAAGCGGTTTATCACAGGCTTTCCGCTCCACTGTGATACTTATTTGCCCAGTTACAAAACAACAAAATCTATGAGGTGTCTACAGGCATCCCAAATCAGCTGACTTGCAGCCGTACACATTTCAAGGAAACAAATTAGGCGAAGGTGCTTGCGAGACTGGCGCATAATTATAATACCGCAAAAAGTGGTCGCAGCACCGGTCAGAAATACTATGTATACAAAACAGATGCACGACGCCACGCATCGCCACTGCTTAGCGTTTCTCAGTCAAAAGAAGCCCGCGGTGCTACGCGCAAATAGCGAATGTTTACCGACCCTGAAGGAAAAAAACCCCTGTTCTGAGAATGTACTGCCACGCGCGTTTATTGCTCAATTTTTGAGATCGGGGTGCGTGCAGCGGAACGCAAAACGCATCTCCCGCACCGCTTGTGAAGTCGCTTGATTGGAGCATGAAGGTGCGTCTACTTCGTTTCGCCGTCATTTAGCAGCCAAGCTCACCGCGTCTCGGCAAGACGCGCTCGTCAAAAACGGGAAATCTATGCACTCTCAAGAGACGCTACATCATCGCGGGGGTGAGCGTCTGCGACGCTCAGCTAAATGTGCCTTATGTAAAGGCTTGCGCGCTGACAAGTCAGAAGTGCACACGGCAATAATTTATCGAAACAACTGAACGTGTTAGAGGTGATGCCTTTAAAACATCTGAAAAGCAAGTAGCATAGACTACACATACCTTTGAATCACGGAGAGAATGCATATCGATGTCATCCCGATGAACGGCACGCTCTCATTTCTCTTTTTGGTCGCCTTGGGAGAATGAAACCACTGGAACCTTCGGTACATCGCCAATATCGGCGACACTTGGGCGCACAGCACTGCTCCATTGGGAGAGCTTGCAGGTGTACAACATTCCGTGAACGAAGCACATCACATCACCACGCAGCACTTCACAAACGCAGACCACGGTCTTCAAGCAGACGCGAAAAGAAACACCAGTATACCACGGCAGGCTTCGTCGGGCTTAGCAATCCGGCTCTCTCAAACGGCGTGAGCATGCATGCGCACGTCTACTCGGCAGGAGACGAGGGTCAAAAATGACTGACGTCAGAGGCCATGGCCGGAGTAGTGAGCAGGCCTGAAAATATTCTAGAGGGCGCTGGCCCAGCCCCCTCGTGTGCACGCCTACGCTGGCCGATGTACCCATACTCAGTTTCATACAATATATGCAACGCTGTGGAAGCTATACAAGAAGTTCAGTCAGCAGTATGTGTGACTACGCGCGTCTCGCGCCTGGCTTTCATCGTTGTAAACGCTCGTGCGAGACGACCACGAACGCGCCTGCACAGCGTCGCGAAAGGTTACAAATGAGAACAAAGAGACGAAAATAACGGGGTGTCTTGCCCTCTAACGCACAAACCATCTTGGTTTATTACTGTTCCCAAGAGAAAAAAAAAATCATGCCTCACATGGAAAAATCATTGTCTTCTTCCTCACGCAAACGCATTCATTGTCAGACGTCTCGCTGGCAGAAGCATGTGTTCTAGGAGGTTCTAACTCCGGTAATTAGTGGTAGTCATGTGTTCAACTGATGATCAAGATGTAGTTTATTTTGGTAACCGTTTATTGCAGTTTGAGAGGATGAAATTTCGCAGATAACTCTCGAATTATAATTTGCTGAAATCTGTCGGTCCATTTTTTCCTCCTCCAATTGTAATAAGCAAAAGCACGCCCCCCCCCCCCCCCCACACACACACACAACAGACATGCGCTCGCGCGATGCTATAAACGTCACTGGCACGGTCGCTAAAATGAACCAAAATGATTGTTTTAGTAGCGGCCGTGCAATTCCACTGAAACGCTGCGAAGCGTTTGATTGATGTTTTGTTCAATACTATTTCACTGAGGCACATTATATTATGTGAGTGAGTGCGTTAGTGAGAGCGTAGCGCGTGCGTGTGGGTGAGAGCGTGCGTGTGTGCGTGTGTGAGTGCACGCTGTTGTACGCACCAGTGTGCGTGTGTGTGCGTGTTTTTTTTTCTTTTGTTCTCAAGCGATTGTATTTAGACGCTGCGCTGTCCTTTCTCAAGGGCTGCAATAGGAAGCGAGCGTTCGTCCTTACAAACTGGGGCACTTATCGTCATGTCGTTGAAACGACGCCAACAGTTGGCCCCGATTGTAGGTGAAAGACGCCGTCCGCGTTTGTGCTCGTTGCTTTTTGTCGGCCGATTTCCGTCACCTAGCGCGACATATAACATATAAAACACGCGCGAGGCGACGCTGACCATACTTGCGCGCGCAATTTTCTCGCTTTCTGCAAACGTGGATGAGTGGCGTCGTCTGTTGTCGTTTTTCGAACTATTGGCAAGATGGTGGTAGTGGAACCGCCACCTTAAAGCTATCGCGTAAATTGGAGATTTATTAACACTGGTCCGTAGGATCTTAACCCTATGAAAAAATGCTAGGTCCATGGTCAATACATGCCTTGCAAAAACGTGCATGCAGTCATCAAGTTGCTAGAAGGGAGTGGTATACTTGGAAATTATTGAAAAAAAAAGACAACATTTTTAGGCTGATTTTATACGTGTAATTTGACCTGACCGTGTCGCGTTATGTGTCTCTTCATGTGCGAACTCATTCTGTGTCCTTATGACTGGACCTTGCCAATTTGAGTGTTGTTGTGATACTGGACGTTGTGTAGTGTTGTTTACAGAATATACGTGCTCGCGTGACTGCATTTTATTCTAACTATAGTATAATGTTACTGGACTGTATTTTGCGTAGTTTTTATTTTGTTTCTATGTGAACGAACTTACATGCACTCTTCCTAGGTGCTCTTTTATGTAATTTTTCTTTTCTTTTCCTGGTTGTGATTTTCACGTACTTTATTTCCTGTGAAAAGGACTAGGTGGCGCTTTACAAAAGCGCTATCATCTTCTAGACACCACATAATAATAAAGTAATAATTGATACAACCCTGATTTGAAAACAATTAGGTTTACGTCCCTAAAGTAACTTCTGTAATCGTGCACAATGCTCGGCGATTGAAACACAATACCCGGGGCGCGTGGCTGCTGGCAGGAAAGGTAACGGTGAGGGCGAGAGCATTCGTGACCCATGGCGACTGCATCTGGTAGACAGCCGTTTACACTGTGGTTCTTAGTAGCACCAAACACTGCGCTCACATGCCGCATCACGCGAAGCGGGTGGATCTGGCGGGCGGGCGTTATGAAGAATTGCTTGTTTTCTTGCATGAAGAATTGCATGTTTTTCAATTGCACGTTACGAAGATTTCATGCAATTATTTAATGTTTCGCATTAAGTAACTGAAAAAAATTCTGAATGTAACCTTCCGAGGTATTCTTTGAAGACTGCCCAAAGACGAAAGGGGAGACGTAACGTACGGGCTACACTTATTAGCCAGACGACTTGATCGTGCATAACTTCGCGCTTTGACTCATTGAGGACACCTTATTAACATTCTTCTTCACGAAGGTTCATTTTCGGTAATATGCGCTCTCGTTTACGCAACGGACACTTCGCTGAACAGTACCGGCATTTGGATTCGCGGAAGTTCTTCGATTATTCACGACATCCGACCATCCACTAATTTTCTTTCTACTCGCAAAGGAGCGCTTATCTTATCAGCGGCACATGTGCTGGGGCTAATGATTCTCTTCGCCAAAAGCACGTTTATAAATACGAAAGAGCCTGGCAGTGAGGCAACTAGCGCTACCCGTGGAAGGTTGGAGAAGCAACCTAAAGTGTGTCGGTCGCCTAAATCGGCAGTTCGCGAATCAACACCACTTCCTTTTCGTTTTGGTTGACATGAGACTGCTTCTCGCGATAGCTTGCCTCTAAAGGTCCGAGAATGGAAACAGAAAAAGAAATGGCGTTTTTTCGTTCGTTGGAGGAAGATTGCGTTTATTCTTAGTATATACAGTCTACGACCAGGACTGTTTAGTGTAATAAGCGTTTAGTATGGATAAATCATTGGTATAATCATTAAGGTAGCTCACTTGGTAGAACATCGAAAGCGTTCTCGGAAGTTTGTAGGTTCGCTCCCTACCAGCGGCAAGATGAATTTTATCCGCGTCCATATTTCTCATATCGGTCATAATTACTAAGCTACAATTAAAACGAATGTTGTGCCCTGTTCCTTCGCTTGTTTCATTGTCTGTTTAATCATTGGTTGTGTGTAATAAAAAAAAAACAAGCCCTTCATTCATTCGCTCTTTCGCAAGGTGTATATTGAGGTATATGTGAATAGCAGCGTCTCGTGAGAGATAAACCAGAAAAAGATCAATGCAGTGGGAGCACAACGCAACAAAGCCTGGACGGCCGATATCATCTACATTTCGAAAGGAAAATGAAAAAAAAAGAGTAAAATGTTTCCGAAAAGGGCGTATGCACAAACCTGCGGCAAGCCGAAGTCACTACACAAATTGGTGCCGCGGTGGCGACGAGAAAATTGCTTCGGAGTCGTACCCCTAGATGACGCTGGATAAAAGCGACAGCGAGAGAGAGAGAGAGACTGTGAGTATGCGAGAGCGTCATTTTGTGAAATCTTTCGGGGAGCCCCTTTGAGCACTTAGACAGGAAAGTGCGCCTCTCTCTATCGCTTGTGTTTGCTGAGGGCTGCGTTTCATGCGCGAGGGAGACAAAGGTGGAAAGACGAATCGTGTTGTGGCCGATCACAGCTCCACCTGGCGTTTTCTCTTGTTCCAGACGCGGCCTTTTTGGCCCGCCCTGCAGGAGCACATCGGTTGCACGACCTCTTCTCCCTGACTTCACAGCCAACCGCCATGCAGAGATCGCATCTGTTCCTCCTGCCATGTTGCGCCAGTAGCGTTAAGTGCTGTTTTCAGGTGGACGCTATATTTTTTTCCTCGCTCTCTTATGACAGAGTGGAAAATTCTACAGCAAAGCTGTCGATGGCGAAAATCGGGAATTTTATGCTGTCCGCGCGGAGAAACGCTTTAGAGCCCTCTAGGGATCGGCGGTGCAGCTAATGTGTACAAAAGTGTTTTGAATCATAATAGGGGAACTTCTGGTACACCCTACAGAATGGCGGAAAATAACTGATTCATCAAATTGGAGAAAATGTTTCTACCGGAGATGAGATTTGTGGCCAGGCTCCCACGCTCCGAAGGCAAGTTTCTTAACCACTAGGATATAGACCCATGCTTGTAAAATGTGAATGCATTTGAGCCATGTGATCGCCTTGTATTAACGCGATAGCGTTAAAGAGCTCGTATCGCAGAAATTCCGTCGTCGGCGTCGGCACCGTTGGTTGTGAGCGAAAAATCATCATCTTGTCCGTGACCGAAAAATCGAAAAAGCTGCAAATAAAATAAATAATAAAAATGTTGAGTTCGAGTGAGAATCGAACCCTGGTCGTCTGCGTGGCAAGCAGGTGTTCTACCACACAGCCATGCCTCTGCTTGGAGCTGCACTGAAAGTAACTTTGATGCTTCCCAACAATACTCGTCCTGTATACAGGTGTCACAGTACGACATGTAATATGGCAGTAATATTGCGTGGCACAAGCGTACATTGCCATCGGGCGTCACACCACGTCAATATCATAACGAGTTGGTGGTTTAAAGACAGCCCCCCATTACAAAAGGCACACACATTACTGCGCGTATTCCCTTATAAGACCACGTAGTGGGTGCATCGCAGCTTCGAAAAAGGTTCTCGCGCATAATTGCTCCTGGTTAAGGCATGCTACCCATAACATAAGGCACACACGTTATTGCGCGCATTCTGTTAAACACTCGTACTGTTCGAAATGCGCACTAGGGGCAGGATATTGCTATCGCGTTCAACTCTTAAAGGCGAAGCTAAGCGTCCCCCAATTTTTTTATGCCTGCGTGGTTCGGACTCTCTAACAGCAACATTCATGCTGTGAACGAAGGGAACAGTACATGCAATATTGTCACGTGGTCGTGACGTCGACGAAGGCAGCAGTCAGCACGTCCAGGATGAAACTCTTTATTGGCCGAACTTGTGGCCGGGAAACTGAAAGTAAACTACAGCAATACACTGATAGCGGCGAACAGAGCGTCGACCGTCGATCAACTGACAAGCGGTCAAGCGCGTCGGCTTTTATACAGGCGCTGCAGCAGTTTCCAGCGATATCGCTGGTTGTTGTGCAATCTCTAGAATAAGCTCGAGTGCTCGCGTCTTGCGCGCAATATTACGAAATGATCTACAGTAATCACGAAGCTTCTCGAACAATGAGGCGCGGTTTGCGCTTAGCTGAGAGCCTTCGTGGGCGAAAACCGAATACAGCAAGTGATAATAAGAAACGCACGTGGCAATATGATTGGTGTCAGCGGGCGCCTCTGGGAAACAGGGAACGATTAGTAAGCTCTCTTTTGGTTTTGAGATTGCTCCTAGAACAATGTCCTCCCTGCAATGCAATTGGGTTGAGATGTTAACCAGACTTTGACGGGATGGGCGTAACCTTGGTACGAGTCAGTTTGATTTGTCACGTTTCGCTGCAGTAAAGCCTACTCATAGCCTCGATGGCGGATGTCGTCGTCGACGTTTCGCGGTTGTCTCTGCGCAGTGGTTTGAACGTTCATGGGCACGCTCACAATAGGGCCTTTGATACCAGACTGGGCTCCGCCGTGTCACCTATGTGCAGTGTGCTAAACAGTTTCGTTGGTAATCCACCTTCACAAATGCAATGCCGCCTCATTTTTTTTTTATTCGGCCTCTTTTAACGTGAAAGTGTTTCATGCCGGCGTCCACAAAGACTTCAGTGACGTATTACCGTCACGGTTATGGCGTTGATAATATGGACGCTAAAGAACGGAAAAGAAAAAGTTCAGTCGGCAGGAATGGAACCTACGACCTCTCGGTCCGCGACGATAAGCGCCCGGCGCTTTACTCACTCAGATACCGAAGCATATGCACGACACTCCACAAAAGCGCCTTATATCTCGTACAATTCTCTCTTGCAAAATGTTTTTCCTTGGCGGGGCTAGGCAGGGCGGGATGGTGCCGCATCTGTGAGCGAAGTGAAGTACGAGTGATGACACTAGCGCCGACAGGGAATGATTCAGCGACGACGCACTTACAGCTTGACCTTCAAGAGTGCGCGCCGGCAGGAAACCTGCCAACGCGACATCTCGGAGGCCATGGTTAAAGTGTCTGGATATCAGCAAGGTTCACTGGCAGCGCTGGCATCGGGGAGTCGCCCTACACTTTTAATCAGGTTCTGGTTAAAGGCTGGCTATATCCAGGAAACAAGACAAAATGTCCGCTTTCGTGGCTATATCTAGTACATTAAGCGGGACCTGACTAAAAATGTAGCCACAGTTACGTTCTTTGCCTTTCGCTTCGTGTTAGCATACGAAGGCTCGTTGTCGTAGTAAGGAAGCTTGCTCATGCACCAACGGTGTTTCTCCGCCACCGACTGTTTCGAGCGCGATAGCACCGACTAATAAAACTGCTCCAATAAGCGCCGCAGAAAGGCAGCGATGTCGGCGAATGCCGTGCCTCGGTGGAGCGAAACAGAGCCCAGCGGGACATGGAACGTCTGCGCGCGTTTGCGGCTCATGCTGCGAGTGTCGCTTAAGCGCAGTGTGATAGTCTTATGTATGAGCACAAAGCGTAGGTACTCTATTACCCAGAAGCGCACACCGTGCCGTTTCTCTCTTTAATTGAAGACGCTTCGAAGAAGTGCATATCGAGTACTAGTGTTTACTATTTGCTTGTTGACGTCATCTTTGCGCGGATTCAGGACAGGCTGTGTCTAGGTATACGTTAACAACTTCAGCTACCACAACGGTTAAGTCATGATCGTGGGCGTTAGTCGTGGCGATGGAGATTGTGCCACTAGGCGTCAACGTAGACGCATCCACGTCAAACGGTGCTATAGCTGCCGTACACCCAAGAGATATTCTACTAGCTCTCTTATATCCCAACACAACAAGCACTACTTCTGTGAAGACAATTCAACTCCGTGCAATACCGATTCCTACATCATTTGCATGCGTGCTAGTTGACTCTGTGATATAGCTTTTGCTATTGCCCATTTAAGAACAGTCGCATCGCCAAGCTTGTCGTTCTAACCGATTCCTATGACGGAGCGATCAGCCATGTTCTTTTTTTCTCTCTCCCTTTTAATTCGCATGAGGGAGAGGCGTTTTCGAATGCAGGGGAACGGCCCCAAGGTAGAAACAGGAGAGAAAGGAAAGGCAAGGATGTTAACCCAGCCCAGAAAAACTGGTATGCTATCCTACACTGGGGGATAAGATGGGGGAGTTTTAGAGATAGAGTCGAGAGAAAGAGATAGAGGCGGCAAACAAAACCAAGTGTTTTATTGGGCTTAGGAGAAAATGTGGACGATCCCGAGTACTACGTAGTCTACTATGGAAGAGCAGTAAGCTATCGCTGTGTTCAGGTGTTTGCTCAAGGGTGCATACAGTAACGCCATTTCAGTAACTGCCTTAGTGGTTCAGCGGACAGCAACGTAGTACACTTGGTAGAAACACAATCGTGACGTTAGACTTGCGTTCTAGTTGGCTTCGTGATATCAATTTGCTATTGTCCATTTAGGAACGGTCGCATCGACAAGCTTGTCGTTCGAACCGTAGACTTAAAAAGTGTGCCGTCCTTTTAATTTGGCGGGAATCGTGTTTTCTTTTTAATTATTATTTCATAATGAGCGAGTTGTATTGCTTACACATGGCTGAAGCGCTTAAGAGTCATAAAGAAGCTCATCGTCTTCATGAAATGCCTTTCTTAAAAGTCCCGCGTTACTTGAGAAAGACTCAAGGCACTCATAAGCTGTGGAAGTAGCCTTTATTTGGAAACCTAGTGTCGGCTGGATGCCAAGCCTTTTACCACTGGTTAGAACATAGCAGACGCACACCGTAGCTTATATCCGTTATAAGCATGCCCATACTTCTGTGTCAGTATCAGTTGATCAAAACACAGGTGTATCAATTTTGCGCTCTGTGTACAGTGAATAGCGGCAAGAAATCAAAATATCGTGGTTTCACAATACTTTAAACAACGCAGCTAACAGTGGTCACCACAAAAAAAAACACAAAAAAACATGGTTGATCCTCCCAAAGTGAAACGTGTACTCGCACAAGTAATTGAATGTTTATTGTACATGGATATGCGAAAGCTTGCACAATGTGTAATCAGTGTTTGACAGCTATCACACCGCTGGATGTGGACGCACCGCCCCGCCACTGTGCTCAAGTGGTTATGGCGCTCGACTGCTGACTCGAAGGTCGCGGGATCGAATCCCTGCTGCGGCGCCTGCATTTTCGATAGAGGGGAAAATCTTTAAGGCCCGTGTACTTAGATTTAGGTGCACGTTAGAGAAACCCAGGTGGTCAAAATTTCTGGAGCCCTCCACTACGGCATCTCTCATAATCCTATCGTGGGTTTGGGACGTTAAACCCAGATGTTGTTATTATTGTGTGGACGCACCCATATTGACAGCCGCAAAATTGGCCTCAACATGCAAATGATTAACAAACTAGGCATGCACGCTTCCAAGGCTGTCATTAGAGGAGAGAAAGGCAAGGTGTGCGCACTCCCTATAGTCGGTGCCAGTGCACTCGAAGCTATAGGCGGCGGAGAAATGTCATTAAATAATTTAGAAGCTGGGCCTACGCTGGCGAGGAGGCATCAAACGCTGACGCGAAAGGCGAATCGTGTGACTGCGTCGTCACCGAATCGAATCACCGTGGGCGCCGCATTTCACAGACCATAGAGTTTCCTACAATACTGCGGGAAGGTCTC
>NC_051186.1:84740452-84826838 GCF_013339695.2 Rhipicephalus sanguineus
AGTTATTTCGATAAAGTAATGTCGTGTGCACTTCTGACTTGTTAGCGTAAGCCTTGACATGAGGCACATTTAGCTGAGCGTGGCAGACGCTCACCCCCGCGATGATGTAGCATCTCTAGAGAGCGCATAGATTTCCCGTTTTTGACGAGCGCGTCTTGCCGAGACGCGGTGAGCTTGGCTGCAAAACGATGGCGAAACGAATTAGACGCACCTTCATGCTGCTATGAAGCAACTTCACAAGCGGTGCGAGATATGCGTTTTGCGTTCCGCTGCTCGCACCCCGAACTCATAAAAATGGAGCAATGAACGCGCGTGGCAGTATATTCTCAGAACAGGCGTTTTTTTTTTTCTTCAGGGTCGGTAAACATTTCGCTATTTGCACGTAGCACCGCGGGCTTCATTTGACTGAGAAAAGCTAAGGAGTGTCGGCATCTGTTTTGTAACATAGTATTTCTTACCGGTGCTCCGACCACTTTTTGCGGTATTATAATTATGCGCCAGTCACGCCAGCACCTTCGCCTAATTTGTTTCCTTGAAATGTGTACTGCTGCAAGTCAGCCGAATTGGGATGCCTGTAGACACCTCATAGATTTTGTTGTTTTGTAACTGAGCAAATAAGGAGCACAGTGGAGCGGAAAGCCTGTGATAAACCGCTTTCTTAAATGGTTTTCAGGTGTGTGAGCTCGATTTCAAGCCAGAACACTTAAGGACGACTACCAAGTACACCGATCCAAGAACCGGCAGGACAGAAGTAGCTCCCATGGGGGCTACTCGGCTGACTCTGGACCTCTGGACGCAGTGCCGACAATTTTTCTCAGTTTACCAAATGAATAGGAACAGTTTCTGCGCATCTTATGGACAGTGTGACGTGTGTGCGTGTGTGTGTGTGTAAATAAAGAATGAAGTATGAATGAAAGTTACCTTTTTTATTTCGTCACTTTCCGGGGCCATCAACCTTCGCATTTATAAATCGGTCACATTTTCGATAGCGCACAATCTTTTCTTATTTTTAAGTGGAATAATAAGTCGCTTACAGACCAATCACCAAAGACTCTAAAGCGTAACACATTCCTTAAGCCAGCGCCAATCCCGACGCAAAAGGCAAAATAAAGCTGTTACGCATGTAAAACATAGCCGCGAACGCTTTATCATTTCATAGGAGACGATAGTGGCAAAGGCTTCACTGTCTCCCGCGCGTTCGCTCGCTCGGTCAAGACGCGTGACGTCACGGCGGCAGTGAGCAGGCCTGAATTTTTTTTCTAGGTGGCATTGGGCTGAGTAAGACGCTGTGGCCTCTCCCCCTTACACTCTCTCAGCAATCACGTGACGCCATCGGGGAACGAGATTTTGCAGACGCGCGATGAGCCCGCGAGGCGTGCATCAACAAGAGATCGGGTCGAGTAACAGAAACAGCAACTACTGGTGTGCTCCACTTGGAAGGGCGCGTTAACATCGGGCAAGGTGGCCGTGCTGAACGGAACCTTAAGTCGACCCATGCGCTGCTTCGCATCCCCACATGGTTCCCTTTGGTGGGAGATGCTGTAATTTTTTTACTTACAAACTTTTAAAAAAATGTTGAATAGTTATAATACCTAAATGCGCAATTAGGCCCAGCCCATAAAGAGTCCCTCTGCGCCCAGCGACTGCGAGGAAGCTTTCGTCACTTGCAGCAGGGTTACGCGTGCATGTCTTAAAATTGTTCAGCAAAGTTGGTAGGATAGATGTGCATTACACGAAGGCTAAGACTTTCCTAAATTCTCGTTGTTTTTGTATTGCAGTAATTTCCGATCTTCGCCGTATTTAATTTATTCAGATTCTATGCGTGCGTCCGACTACGCTGCAGACTTAATTGCCTTGAACAAAACATGAACGATTAGAGTACTGTGAACCCTACTATGGAAGGGCTGCATGCCAGTGCCTCTATATTTGTGTTGGATTTTCTTGCATTCCACGCAAGAGGAAGAGGTGAAAAGGAACGGCAGAAAGCGGGTTCAGCCATCCAGATAATGCTATGATGGTGCCGACAGCTAGACTCCAAAAAAGTTGGCGTTTTATATCTTAAAAGACGCTGTTACAACGCTGGTTGCATTAGAGCATTTAGCTGCTTTAAATTAAAGAACATGTCACTACCCTCGAACTACTAAAACGGAAATATTATTACTGACTGCCAGTTTCTATTAGGCAATGGTTCAATAGGTTGACCGCCACCAAGAAATATGAAGATATTTAGCCTTGCAAAACGTGTTCACGGTCCAACGCTGCCGTGAGCAGAGCAATGAAGTAATAGAGAGTTTGAGAATTGGGGCCCCAAGGAGTTTGGGGACCCAAGAAGCTTGCGAGCCGCCAGGGCGCATGCGCAGAACCCAAGCCACTCTTGTCCTCTTGCGCTAGCGTTGATCCGAGACGCAAAAATTGAAAACTAGCGTGGGGCCCCAAGGCGTCTTGGGTCAACAGCGAGAAGACACAGACACAGCGCGGGCCATGGCGCAGTATGACCCGCGTCTCGCATGATATTAAATTTCATCACGCGTGGCGCTCCGTGAGCTTGACCCAACGCAGCCTGCGTTGGCCCAATTCTCAAACTCTGTTGATCATCCGAACGCAAGAGCAGGCTGCCCAAAGCGGCTTGGGGGCCCAGCGTCTTGGGTCCCCAATTCTCAAACTCTCTAATAGAGAGCTTGAGAATTGGGGACCCAATGGGCTTGGGGACCAAGATGCTTGGGAAGGGCCAGGGCGCATGCGCAGAACCCAAGCCACTCTTGGGGTCTTGCGCTCGCGTTGAATCAAGGCCCAAAAATCGAAAAACTAGCGTGGGTCGCCAGCTGATGACGCAGACGCAGCGCGGGCCCCGATACAATGTCCCGCGTCTGGCGTGATTTGAATTTCGCCACGTGTGGCGCCCCATGCGTTTGAATCAACGCAGCTTGCGTTTGAATCTGCTGCTCCTCCGAACGCAAGAGCAGCCAACCCACCGCAGCTTGGGGGCCCAGCGTCCTCGGTCTTCAATTCTCAAACTCTCTAATATTCGGTAACAGTGATAACAGCGCTTGAAGCGTTGCAGAAGCTTCATTATCGGCTAAAAAACAGGGCTAAAATTCGCCGAACATTACGATACTCCCTAATGCGAATTCTGAGCGCAGCTCCATGTTGGGGTAACGCCAACTGTGAAATTTTGGCGATGTGCACATGTAGCAATATAACATTTGTTACATATTGCCATAGGAATTGGTAGCCCTCGAGTGCTACGCACGCAACTTTGAGCATTGGAGGCGTGGCGAACCAAGCGAAACGCCGACAGCGCTCGAGTGCTACGGACACTGTTCTGTGCCTTGCAGGCGTCGCTGACCAAGAGAAATGCGGACAGCGCTCGAGTGCTACCCACACCATTCTGTGCCTTGAAAGCGTCGCTGACCAAGCGAAATGCGAACAGCGCTCGAGTGCTACCCACACCATTCTGTGCCTTGAAAGCGTCGCGGATCAAGCGAAATGCGGACAGCGCTCGAGTGCTACCCACACCATTCTGTGCCTTGAAAGCGTCGCTGACCAAGCGAAATGCGGACAGCGCTCGAGTGCTACCCACACCATTCTGTGCCTTGAAAGCGTCGCGGATCAAGCGAAATGCGGACAGCGCTCGAGTGCTACCCACACCATTCTGTGCCTTGAAAGCGTCGCGGATCAAGCGAAATGCGGACAGCGCTCGAGTGCTACCCACACCATTCTGTGCCTTGAAAGCGTCGCTGACCAAGCGAAATGCGGACAGCGCTCGAGTGCTACCCACACCATTCTGTGCCTTGAAAGCGTCGCGGATCAAGCGAAATGCGGACAGCGCTCGAGTGCTACCCACACCATTCTGTGCCTTGCAGGCGTCGCTGACCAAGCGAAATGCGGACAGCGCTCGAGTGCTACCCACACCATTCTGTGCCTTGAAAGCGTCGCGGATCAAGCGAAATGCGGACAGCGCTCGAGTGCTACCCACACCATTCTGTGCCTTGAAAGCGTCGCTGACCAAGCGAAATGCGGACAGCGCTCGAGTGCTACCCACACCATTCTGTGCCTTGAAAGCGTCGCGGATCAAGCGAAATGCGGACAGCGCTCGAGTGCTACCCACACCATTCTGTGCCTTGAAAGCGTCGCTGACCAAGCGAAATGCGGACAGCGCTCGAGTGCTACCCACACCATTCTGTGCCTTGAAAGCGTCGCGGATCAAGCGAAACGCCGACAGCGCTCGAGTGCTACCCACACCATTCTGTGCCTTGAAAGCGTCGCGGATCAAGCGAAATGCGGACAGCGCTCGAGTGCTACCCACACCATTCTGTGCCTTGAAAGCGTCGCTGACCAAGCGAAATGCGGACAGCGCTCGAGTGCTACCCACACCATTCTGTGCCTTGAAAGCGTCGCTGACCAAGCGAAATGCGGACAGCGCTCGAGTGCTACGTACAGGGCTTAAAGGCAGGGGGTAGGGGGCCCTGGAGAGACCGAGGGGGCCGAGGGAGACCGGGGGGCCCGGCCTTCCCTCCATTTTTAAGGAGTAGCCCAACCCCCCTCGGCAATCCTACGGTGGCACTTCGGTATCCATTTTACAAGTGGAGCTGAATTTTTTGGTAGTAGTGCTTTGTGCAGGAAAATTATACTCTGCAATTTTCCGAATAATCATTTAATCGCGAATGTTTGGTTGACAGGGTGTGAGCAAAACAGAAGAAAACAAGTATCATCTTACTGATGAATGCAATTCACTGAGAGACTGAACACTACGAGCAACGCCTCCCAATACCACGGGTCACCACCCTGTTCGACAGAGCGTCTTGGCACAGCATATTGTTTCACAAGGCACCTGAGTGCGGATCACCTTGGTTTGTTTTGCTTGCCACTCAATTTTCATTCTTTTAGTTGTGAATCACAAGTCTGTAATTGCAAAGACACATGTATTTTGCCTACTTTGTTAGGCAAGTGGTAGTGAAAATAAAATATAGCGTTGCCGTGCCTGAGGTTCAGAATCCAGTGAGTCAACTAACGTTACTGATTTTGAGCTCACATATCTTTGAGCCTTTACATCCCGAATTATTTGTGACAAATCATTCACAAAATGATGTCATTTAATGCTTGACTGGATAGACGCGTTGAATAAATTCGTGAAATACATTCGGAATAATATATTTATTTGTATAGCATTCATAAGCATGTGTTCAGTTCTAGAGACAGTCGGCTTCACTGCACTGTGATAATCGCAAACACCTCTCTTAACGTGTAATCTACAGCCATATATATATATATATATATATATATATATATATATATATATATATATATATATATATATATATATATATATATATATATATATATATATATATATATTATATATAATATATATATATATATATATATATATATATATATATATATATATGAGGAAGGAAGTGTCCTTGGATCTAGTCGAGTCAATGCTTTGCGAAGTAGAGGACGTGAAAAACGAAAACGTTTTATTAATCCGACGTTTCACCCGGGGACCGGCCTTCATCAGGAAACACACAATACAGAAATGCGCTTTTTTAAGTAGACACGAGGTAAAAGTGGCCCCTAACATGTGATCTATCGCTATCACACAGTAATCACTGCAGTAAGGCGAGTTATGCGCGGTTATGCACGGTTACGTTTATGCACGGTTATTCTTCAGATACGTTTACACGCCTTTGCAATGACCTGTTGTTGTAACCAAAGGCAAAGAAATAAAGAAATGCTTTCCGGAATTATTCCTGTATAATCAGACAGGACCTATGGTACTTCGGATCTGAGAAAGCGGTAAAATGAGAGAGAGAGAATAATCTAAAAGAAAATTCAAAGGCGATCTTTTTGGTGGTTCCTGTGAGGTGCGTCTCTTTGACGTAGACTCATTCCTCAAGACTGAGTATATGAATAAGATAATTGAAGTTGAAGTTTCTCGTCCGAGAAGAAGCAGGAAGTACTTCTAACTGTCACGATTAACAGATAATCGAGGAATTAATGTTTCCTAAGTTCTAATAATATGCCGTTTGGTGCCTTGACCAGCCATGTTTTGCTGTTTGGCTGCAGTGAAAATGGCGCGAAGTTGAAAACTATGAAAAACTTGAGCAGCAACAAAAACGCAAAAAAAAGAAATCGCTCGCCGATCGGCCTGTCTAACGACCGAACTCCCTACCAGAGAGAGAGTAACAAACAAGGGAGGTTAACCAGACGCACGTCCGGTTTGCTACCCTGCACTCGCGGAAGGGATAAAGGCGAAGCGACCTATAAACTAAGCAGCTCTGCTGCACACTGACAACTTCATGATGTTGTTCACCAGTACAATGGTGTCAACTACATTCTATCTTTTTAGAAGTTTAGACATAAAGCGCAGCGATGATACACTGTAAAAGACACATATAAATCTAGGATTATGTTCACACCGTTATTTAGTTCTACCTCTACAGAGCGCCCTAGACTTTTCATCATCATCGTCATCATCTTCATCATTCTTTGCTTGTTTTAGTCCACTGCAGGACGGAGGCCTCTCCGAATGGTCTCCAGTTTACCGTATCCTATTCGAGCTGATTCCATTTTGTCCCTGAGAACTTAATTTCGACACTCAATCTAACTTTTTGTCTGCGTTGAGCGCTATTCCTATCCCTTGGAACTTTTATGGAAGGTTAAATTCAAAACCTTGTTCAAGGAAACTCGCAACCGCAGGGCTATTGCGCTAAATACCAAGTGTGCGTTAAGATGTAATACAAGTCGATAGATTCACCGCGTCAATGGCGTATATAGTTTTGAGAACATCTTTAGGCTCTTAACGCCGAGCTTTTGCCCGGAACATCACCTCTCGTACCAGTGAATTCCTCATTGGGCTCTGAACAAGCGTGGTTATACGCAGAGTGAGTATGTGTAAATTTGTGCCAAGTGTAACGTTTGTGCTATAGTACGCTCTTCGCTTGAACCTACTCGAGTTCTCTTAATAAGGCTTATCGTATTCCGAGAAGCAGAAGGTTCTAACAGGAGAGCATGCTTTCCACGAGAGTGAAACGAACTGGCGAAAAAGGAGCGACACCGAGTCGATAAATATGCAGCCGCTGTGCCTTCTCCAAGTCTCACGCGACCCAGCCGTCCTTATTTTTTATGCAACGCAGCCAAGAATTTTGCTACTCGCTGCCTGCATTGTCAAGATACGGCCGCATAGCTAAACTCCTAGTTTCTCGCTGTGTTATTGTTAAGCAGGAAAGTGTAGGGGCTGTTTTCCATCATTTATACCGATGTCTCGGAGGTGGACCTTTTGCCTAAGTTAATTACACGTTGCTGTAATATTCAAACAAAAACATTTCACGCAATAAATTACTGATGAACAAGAAATAATCTCAAAAACACTGTTTTTGTGTGCTAGAATGCTTAAAAAAAGAGCCTGGCCTAAAAATTTCACCATGACAAGGTTAAGTCTTCAGTATCAGGAATAAACTGCTCATTGCCTGAAGTCCTTTCTTTACCTCGCAAACTAAAAACAGAGCGTTTCTTTCGCGTAGAATACTTACTAATCGAAGGATTTAATTGAGTTCCAATTCTCAGCCTCAACAGGTCCCACTCCAACGTTTTTTCTGTTGTATTTTGTGTTTCCGAAGCTCTGCTTCATTGCATTCTGGAAAATCATTTCACGGCCTTAGTCCGCGGCTCGCTCGAATAAGGTGCTGTCACCTAAATTCCCAAATATAACACTAACCTAATTTTCTATTGAAGTATTAAACATACGGCGGTGAAATAACGAGAACAAAGTTCGTAAGAAATAATTGAGCAGCCAAAACTAAATTGGTGCCTTACTTCAGCGTTCCATGAAATAGAATCGTTGAGAGAAAGTAAACGGACTCATTGCAATGCCTCAGGGTGAAGGAATTCTAATACAAGACATTCAAGCAGGCGAGCAGCGCAGCGGCAATTTGATGTGGCGAGAAAACCTGCTTATTCCTACTTACACTGACGACAAGTTGATGACATCAAGTCGTATTAAGTATATAGCCTGTTTAATTATGCGAAGCACATCCAAGACTCAAGATATTGAAGAAATGTGCGAGGCTTCGCTGAGTGCTTCAGGCTCATCTATCTATTTGCGTCGCAGTTTAATTGTAATTGAAAGTTAAATGTGTATATAGAGTTCATGCCTCAAGATAATGTTGTAATGAGATCATGGCTTGATCCTTAATCATGGCATGTCCCGTAATAATATCAGGTGCTTTAGAATGTGTAGAATATTTTGCCACTGGAAGAATGGCGACAGGTTATATTTTATGTGATGTAATGAAAAGTGGGGGGATTAGCAGGGCTTTAATTACGAAAACACATTATGTTTTGCAGCTGTTCTGTCACTGAGGCTTATGTATACTGCCGTCTATGTCACTCTATCCAGAGATTATGTATTAAAATGAATGCGGGTGATGGAGATATCTGGCTCTTCCAGCATACTGCTTTGCCATACATCACTATCTCGTATCTATTTATTTGTCTTGTGTCCCTCTAATTTTTAAAGCTGCACGTGGGCATGCTGAGAAGTCTCATTAGGCCGCTGTAACGGTGCGCAAAGCGCCTTCTTTGTGTTGCCTAATCTAGTCCTTAATGATACCTTTCCGAAACCTAGAGCTATTTTAGGTAGTGTGCACACATTTCAGGTAATTTGTCGATATCATCGCTCACTTTGTTTCAGTAATCTTTAGTCATGTGGAAACACTCGCTTATACGTCCATCTCTTATTTTAGCTTAAGCGTACTTAAGGTATAGCTGAAACCAAGCGAGTCAGATAGCCATCAAGCCACTCATCCACGCGTGTGTGCCTCATTACACGTACGTCCCTCGTTTAATTACAGCTACTCAGTACACGCGGACATTCTCTAACATTAGCCAACTAGGACGACGAAAGACCAGCGGACTCTGCTATGTAAGTATTGTATGTTGAAAGAGGATACAACTGAGAAGCGAAGACTTGCACGTCCCCGGAATTTGATTCCCCAGGGGAGCTCTTCTTAGAGCGCTGGTCTTAGGCGCCCGTCCTTGCGTTGAGCGGCGTCGCCGTCGGTGGCGTAACAGCGCGAACGAGTACGTGCCACAAGAATTGGGCAAGCCCCGCTACCGTGTCCAGCGAAAACGAAGCATGTGCGACAGGAATTGGGCAAGCAAAGAAGACGTGCGTTGGTCGAAGGCGCTCTTTCGCCGTCGCTGTGCAGACGGAACACATCGAGAGCCTCCGAAACAAGTACCATGCCGTGCACCTGGCCCTGGAAACGACCTACTAACGATTCACTGACGCATTTATCGGAAAATCACGGCGTCATAGACAAGTCAAAGTACATTTCGGTTCTCCGATCCGGTACTCTTCGGCCCATCCTCATGCCACCCCACACCGTGCAGCAAAGGTGGGTGAATTACTTTAACCCATAGGTGGCGTCCATCCTGGATTCAAACATGGATCTTCAGATAGTGCTTGACACGTACGCATGAGCAGCTTCCATCCTAGATTCAAAGGTAAACCTTCAGGTGGTCCTTGACACATACGCATGTGCCGCTTACGTGGTGGTATATGTAAATAAGGCCAACTGAGGTATGTCCAATCTGAACAGGGCAGTACAAGGAATTGTCAAAGGGCGACATGGATTACACGCAGGCACTGAGAGTGTGAAGATGCTCAGTGCGCTTAAATAGCGGTATGCACTCTAAGAAAAAAAAAGAGTATGCGTGACTCTTTTCGGAGAGTTCTGACTTGCCACGTATAGGACTCTCTTTAAATAGTCACGGTGACTCTCTTGGTGGGTCAGGGTCGGCTCGCTCTAGGAGAGTCCCTGACCCTCTAGGAAGAGTGGAAAGACTCTCATCCGAAGGATCACGTTACCACTTATAGGGAGTCAGACGACTCTTGCCGGTAACACTCCTACGGGGGTCAAGTGAGCCACACCGAAGCGTCAAGAGACTCCACAAGTATTTTAAGCTACTCCTTTGACCCTTGCTCTACTTTTGCGCGACTATACCATTGAAAATAGTGGAGTATTCATTTTAAGCAAGTGCAATAATACTTGCCGTTCTGCCCAGCGACTGCAAAAAAAAGAATAGTTCAATTTTAGCATTATTTTAATAAAACTCGTCAAAACGACACATATTTTCTTGCAAAGTTATATAGAAAGCGCGAAAAGATGCATGGTCAGTGATTTCCAATTAAGAAGTTAAGGTATTCCTCATTTACATGCTTGTATGAGTATAGCCAACTAAAATGTGTGACTGTCATGTGCAGTGTCATATGGTGCTAAATAAACAGCAGAAATTGGCATCATGTTTCCATATTTATTCTTATGATTAACAATAAATCAAGAAGTGGTGACGGCTGGAGACATCAGACTTGTGGCTTGCTAGGTTGTCGCTCCTGTTCAGCGTGAGCACCATGAAAAACGGCATCTGAAAACAAGAACGTGATATTATGATGAGAAAATGAAACTGTAGTAAAGGTTTGCAAAACCTACACAATAAGTGGTTCACACAGACATAATAAAGGCTAACAACAAAACAACAAATGCAAACAGGCATGGTCAGGAACCAAGTTTTTTGATGTCGAGATCAGACATGTCATATGCTAGAATTACCGCACATAGCTCCCACAATCACGCACACTCACTCGATTCTGTAATAACGCCCAACGTCATCGCAGTGTATGCAAATCACGAAAACAGCAAACAGAAACGAGGGAAGAGTGCACGGCCGCGGCCGCACCAACGCGAGCCGTCGAAAGTCTAGAGCTTTTTCACTTTACCGGTGAAGCGTGTCCAACTTGAATGACTACCGCGTACGTTCTGGAAGCACCGTACTATATCTGCACCTCAAACTACCCTCTTTAAGCCAACAAAAACCATTATATATAGTGCGTCTGAGCGTTCTGTACGCAGGCATTTTTTTTTATCACGTTCCCACGCGCCGAAGCACGCTACACACTCAAGGTCGATGGAAATGTTATGAAGTCGACTAAAGTGCATCTCAAAACGACATCTTGCACATTCAGTAGCGCAGACACAACGTGCGATCAGCAAAAAATTACCCTTGATAATTGTTTGCATCGCTCACTATAAGGGAGCTTGCACAGCAACGCGCATAGCGGTGGCAACTCGTTAACTGACAGCTTTAGTTGGGCATCCGCAACAGCCCTGCGGACACAGGCTGCTGTTGGAAATGGCTGGCAGATAACTTCCGCAGAGCTGCTGCAGACGCCCAGCTAAAGCTGTATAATTAGTACCTACGAAAGCAGTACACTCACCGTTAACTGGCGCCCGTTGTTCCTGTCCGCAGCTCCAGGAATATTCCGTCCTCCAAGCGTCACCGCGTCACTCCGTGCACGGAGCCGGCGTCAACACCAACACCACCGAAGACGCGCATGAACAGACACACAACCCGCGCAATCAACACGCAACGCATTCCAAGACAGAAAGGAAAACAGAAGCGGCACTGGCGGCACACCACCCCGGCGCCGTTGTGGTGCGTTGCCTCGCCTGCGTCGTCGAGCCAACGCGCCAAACGCGCCACAACGGCGCCAAAGGGCAAGCGCGCGATATGTATGGCGTATACGGCGCCGCCGCCAATCGAAACGCGCTTCGGGAGAGTCCCGTGACTCCAGTCGAATTGCGAACTCTCTTTCTCTGCCTGTACCTTCCAAAAGGGGTCAAATGGACACCCGAAGAGAGTCAGGCGGCCATGACCCTCTTTTGACTCTTTTTTTTTCTTAGAGTGTGTAACTGCACATACGTACATGTCTCTCTCAAATTGTTTGTCTCAACTTATCGCAAAATTAAAACACCTAAACAGGTGCGCTCAGAATACGCATTAGGCAGTATCGCAATCGTCGGTGAATTTTTCAGGGAGAGAAAGTTAGTGGTACACGAGTGTTGAAGATTGGGCGAGTTGGTTCGTCGTACTTGAAATGGTATAGCGCATTACGGGGAAGAAGAAACGGCCTAGACCGACACAAGAGGACAGAGCGCTAACTTCCAACTGAGATTTATTGTCAAAATGCATCAAATATGTAGACTTGCGCAAGCATACAAAAACACCCTAACGCAACGCCAAGATTAGACACCATCGCACCGTCACACACCACAAATTCACAGACGGTTTCCCTGATTAAGAAAGGTCACTTCATGTTCAGATAAAGCCAAGGAAGGAGCGCTGATACACGTGATGCCAGATCTGGCTATACAATGCGCTTCTATTATTTCTCGAGTGATTTGTGACGGGTGCTTTTTTAACACTTCACATTGATCAAACATGGGGGAACATCTACAATCGCGGCAGTGAATTCCAATATGGCCCTGGATTGCTTTGTGAACATTGTAATGGTGCTCTTTTAGCCTTTCATTAAGGCAGCGTCCCGTTTGGCCGATATACCTCTTACCACATGAAAGTGGTATCGAGTAAACAACCCCACTTCACGTGGCACAAACCGAGTTTTGTGCTTGGTTGAGCAAACAGTGGCACGTGATTGAGGGGATGACTGCTTTGCAAAGCCGCTGTAACTTATCCGGCGCCGAAAACACCCACCTTCACGCTGACTTTCTCCCCTATCTTTTTAGTCGGTGGGAAATGTCATGCACGTAGGGTAAAACTACGGGTCTTTTTCGGTCGTTAGATTGCGGCTGAGCCTCGGAGTTGCAGTCTCTCTTAATCTGTTTTAATAGCTTTTCAGCTATAGATACCAGTAGGATAGCTGGGTACCCAGCACTCAAAAGCCTTTCAGCCTGAGCTGCAAAGCTGCGCTGCATGACATGATGACATGATTTCCTGAGGGGATTGATGAGACAAAGATTTGTGATGCCTCGCTTAACTAACTTGGAATGGGAAGAGTCATAGGGTAAAAGAGGTTTTCCAGTTCTAGGTTCATATAGCCAGCACACATGGTCAGGTGAAAGAATCAAATTCAAATCTAAAAAGCGTAAGCTGTTGTCAATTAGCATGTCATATGTCAATAAAAGCGGTTTGAAACATTCTTTAAAAGTCATTACAATACCGTCGGTTAGGTGCTGGCAGGCAGCGGTCGCTGCAGTTCAATGAAAATCAAAAAGTCGTCCACGTACCGACATACTTTGGCGACAATATTTTGGGTCAAGCATGCTCATCAGCAATCGGTCATGATATGCAAGGTATATGTCACTAAGGATCGGGGCGAGACATGACCTAATGCAGACACCACTATTCTGTATGTATGTCCGATCATTAAAAGATGCAAAAGTCGACCTGATATAAAAAGACAGAAGCTCTAAGAGGTTACTGTTATGGACACCCGTGAGATTCTGGAAGGCTATAGCACCAAATGAGTCAATGGCATCGTCAACACACTCTAACAACTTCCCATGCGGCATTGAGTAATATAAATCTTTTATATCGACAGAAAATGCTTTTAAGCCCCTGTCGTTCTGTTCCAGAAAGTCCGTTTCTTCTAGGCCGTTTCTTCTTCCCCGTAATGCGCTATACCATTTTCAAGTAGTGGTACACGGCTAGACTTAAGGAGCAGGCTTCACGGCATCAGGTGGGAATCGAAGTCAGCAGTGACATTTACGAGTAATTAATGCAAGCTAGGGATGATGCGTGTACTCACTAAGATGTTCGTAACATAGATCGCTTCAGGGAAAGATGGGGATAGCGATGTTTGTAATACTTGGCGTGAATTGAATAGGATTTACTTTATTCACAACAGCATGTAAGAAAAAACGTTGCGGGAGGTTAGGTAAGAAAAGCTGGCGAAACAGCTTGTGAGTGTCCTGGCCACCATACACAGACGTCAGCGTAAAGGCGGTTTCAACAAAAACAAAAACAATTACATACACAGTGCATTGCACATGGCTCACGTACGAAGCATGCTTGCACTGCACAACAAGACGATTTCTGATGAACACCAAAACGATATAACAATTTCTCGGCAAGGTTTCGAAAAAAAAAATGCGCAGCTTGTTACGAGTGGCGCGAGGCTGGAACCAGCCGCAGAGCTGGGCCGCCATCCTTCTTTCCCTTTATTTTTATTTTTCTTTCTTCATCTCTTCCTTTCTATTTCCTTTCCTTTCTCGCTCTTTTGTATGGTTTTTTCTTTCTTGCCTCTCTCCTTCTGTCGTGCTCTCTGTTTCTTTTCTATCTTTTGTGCCTGTTTCTTTCTATCCCATTCCCTGTTTTTCCATTGCCTTCTCTTTGCATATTTTCTTCACTTTGTTCCCTTTCTTTCTCTCTATCTCTCTCTTTCTTTCTGTCCTCGTTCTCTCGCCCATCCGAGTTATTGCATCTCACGCCGGACAAATCGGCGCAGCGGGAGAGCGCGTGCCGGGAGCACGTGTTTGGGAGCGATTGAGAAGATGAAGAGAACAAAGAGAACGCGAACAAAGAGAACGCGCGCAACGAGATGGCGTTGCACGCGCTCATAATGTTTATATACGTCGAGGCGGATCGGGGGTTTACCAAGCTTAAAGGACTCCCCGTTCAAAGTAGACGAGTTTCTGGTAATGATGTTATGTCAAGAAACACTACGCCGTTCTTAAAAGTTAAATCTGCGCGATGTTAGATAGCCGTTCTCTACAAATTGCATTCAGTAATCGCGCTCGCAGCGGGTGCGTCTCGGCTTTGATGCTAACGAGTTTAGATAATACCCGGCATGCGTTTCCCCCTGCTCTTCTTCCTACACAAATAACTAATTATTTCTATGTCTCTCCGGTGGTTGCGAGGCGTGTTTGAAAATCTGTCGTCAGTGGCAGTGCGCTCGGTCGCATTTTTGAGCGCGCATGGGGTTGCAATGTTTTCCTGCTAGCAGATGAACATCGCCTGCAGAGAGCAGCTGCATTCACCGCAGGCGCTACGCGCGAATGAATGGCCCGTACTCGTATCGGCGTTCACAACGACGGAAACGATAGAGCGGCACTGTGACCACCACTGCTGCGCGAAGATGCATGCTGTAAATGCGTCTCGACAGTTGAAGTGCGTAGGGCTTTATAGGGGCCCGCCTTGTAGTCCATCCGCTGTCTAGTGTCGCGTCGTCACGAAGCGGTCAACACAGGTCTAGAACAAGGCTAACAATGCTAAATATCAGTGCACAATAAATCGACAAGGTCTAAAGTAATACAAGGTACAGAAATACCCTAAAATTAATCGAAATAATTTTCCTAAAGGCGAGAGAAACCCATCTGAAATATCCGGCTGATACCCGCGCCGCGCCTGAGAGGGCGTCACAGCCTCGGAAAGCGCGCGATTGCCAAGATAATCGCTGGGTTGCCCGTACTACGCACTTCCTCAGCTTTCACGGTAGTGGTGCTGCATCAAGAGCAGGATTTAGAACTACACCAGGGTCTACACAAGAACGACATTGGTAATCAGTTCTGCGGAATCCAGCAAGGTGGCGCAAGGGTTCAGAAAGGGAAAATTCACAACCACCCGTTTGCAGCACGAAGCTACCAGGAGATCCTTACGGAGTTTTCAGAAACAAAGCATCTTAGTAGCGGAAAAATTCGTCCTGGCCTGGGGTTCGTACGTGAGACCAACGCCTCTTTAGGGCGGTCGCTCTACCAACTGAGCAGACCAGGAAGCTAGCAAAAGGCAGCGCGAGGGCGAATTCATCGACAACTCGAAGCACATGGGCACATACTTCAAACCAGTTCTTCGGAATCGCGCAAGGTGGTGGAAGGGTTAAGGAAGGGAAGCCTTGCAACTCTGCAGTATTAATATGGGCGACTTGACTGGCTGGTTGATGCGACACGAGGTGGCTGCAGGCGATTGCAATAGCGTGCGAAGTGACCGCCGCAACTGCACGCAAAGCAGATGGGGCGTTGTCGGAAGTGCGCCATCGATTCGCGGGCCCCATCCATGTCGCAGAATGCGATGCACCAGGCGGCTGCTGATGTGACTGCATGGTGGGCTACAGTCGGGGCCTGTGGACGCCGTCGACGTATGTAGGCGGCGCAGCCGCGTCGAAGGCCTGGGGTCTGGCCACTGCTTCGGCGTAACTGAGCGGGTCAGACAGAGGAATAGCTGGGGGGTGGCCTCGCTACTGCTTGCACGTAGCTTAGTGCCGTAGGCACTGGAGGCGGCTGATGGTATTCAGGAATCACCTCCGCGATTCCTTGCTGAATTGCTCGGCGGAGGGGAGGCAGAAGTGTAGTTGGCGGCTGGTCAACATGTTGCGGTGGAGCGAAAGCCATTAGAGAGACCTGGCGGGCAATTTCCTCACGCACGAACGACTTTATTTTGGCGATTAAGGTGGAGTGGTCAGAAATGGCCGACAAGTCCGCGAGATCAGCGTCGCGTGATGGCATTCGACGGGTCGTCAAGCGCTGCCGGCGCCGATCCTCGTAGCTTTGGCACAGCGTGATTACCTCTGCCACTGTGCAATGCTTTTTGGCCAGCAGCATGGTGAAGGCATCGTCGTCGATGCCTTCATATAATTCCTGATTATGTGAGACTACGGCATGCTCTCGTCGGCTTTCTTGCACAAGTCAAGGATGTGTTCAATATAGCCCGTGAAAGATTCACCGGCCTGCTGCGCTCGTTCACATAAACGCGGTTCCGCTTGCAGCTTACGAATGGCAGGGCGGCCAAACACGTCGACAATGGCGGTCTTGAAATCGAACCACGTCGAGAAATCGGATGCACGGTTGTTGTACCACATGCAGCTATCACACCCGCGAGGCAGAAAACGAAGTTGCTCAGCTTGCCTGCTTCGTCCCATTTATTGGGGACGTAAATGCTTTCGTGAATCACAAGCCAGTCCTCCACGTCGGTGCCATCCGCGCCGTTGAACACAGCAGGGTGGCGGATACGGGGGACACCGGGACAAGCGGCCGGTGCGAGAGGCGGCGTTTGCCGGGCAGCATCTTGAGGCATGGTAGATGGCACGGTACGGGATCGAAGCTCCAGGGGCATCGAATGGAGGCCGAAGTTGTTTTAAGGAAACAGCGCTCTCCACCAAATTGTAAAGACGTTTATTGGCGGCCACTCGGCGACGATGCACGACAGCGACAGTCAGGCCAACTCTCAGCACGAGCTGCGTTCTTTCCGAAAGGAGCCGAAGAAGGCGACCCACTAGAAGGTGCTGGAGAGGACGACCTACTGCAGAGTTCCAAGGCTTCGAGACAAAGGTTTTTTTGTGTCAGAAACATGGTACCAGTGCCTCAATAGACAGAAAAGCAATAAAAACTAAACTAAAAATATGTTACGACGATAATTGATACTGTGGCCTACTGTTACAAATGGTCGCTTTATATAATTATATAATATCTGGGCACTTACGTACCAGAAGCACAATATCATAACGTGGCACAGCGAAGTGGAGGCCTCCGGAAATTTAGACCATGTGTTGTTTTTCAGCGTGCGCTGACATCGCGCATTACACGGGCCTTTATCATGTCGCCTCCATCATATGTCACCAGCACGCTGAAAATTTTACCATGCACACGGCAATGTCATGTGTTCATCAGTGTTAAAAACGTTAAAGAAAGCAGTTTCTGAAGGTGATCAAATGCGTTTTATCTTTTGATAAATAATTGAACGTTGTAAGACAACATGAAACGAATACGCCATGTCAAACTAAAACATTCGGGCAACTCACGAAACAAAAAAAAAATGTGGCCCCTTTTTTTTAAGACATCTCACAGCGCAGTGAAAATCCGCGAAGCACAGCACACACACAACGTAAAGAAGGAGACAAAGTTATCATCATACTTAGTAATTTTCCGGTGCACAGTAAATGAAGTCGGTGGTGGACGAGCTCCGTAGTGGCCCACATAGGTGAGTATTCCAAAAACTAAGGAATGAACACAACACCGTGTGAAAATTAGGCGTGCGAAAGATAGATGCGCCATAATTAGCGGCAGTGGCCCTCTCTTTTCTAATCCTAATGTCTTTCCCACATACGCCTCGGTGGCCCCAGGGTGTAGAAATGAAAAACGGTATTTTCCGAAAGATACTGGCGCGTCGACTGGTGGTGGCAGTGAGAGCCTAATTAATACGAGTTATATTCGGTCTTCCTCGCTGCCGACCACTAAGCTGCCTCGTTCCGTACCAATGTTACTGCACAAACGGCTCACCTGAACAAAATATCATAAGCTGCTTGATGATTATGTGATGAGTTTATATAAGCAAATTGCAAAAACGTGGGCGTAATGAAAATTGGTAAAAAAAACTTGGGCTGTGTATCAAGAGGAGATGCGGACAACATGTCCGCATTTAGTAAACTGTGTTTGCTGGCCCAAAATAAACTAGCTCTCATTTGCTTGTTTCTTAAGAGTAGACATGACTGTGGATTTCTTTTTTCAGGAATTATTGTTTAAAAGGCTAAATAAGAAGGGATTGTCTTTCTTTCGCTGGTAATATTTCTCGTCTTCGAAAAAAAGAAAGCGGTGATGCACTGCATATTCGAGTTCCAATGGTTGTCTGTATTCTAGCACATTCGCAAAAGTCAGCGCTTCATTATGTTCTCCATTATTTCTTTGGCTGCTGCCTATATTTATTTCGTTACTGCATAGTTTCTTGTGTTACAGCTCAGAAAGCTAACCTAAAGGAAAGCCTCGCAGATACACAGGGTATGCATATATATAGGGACGAATATGCTTTAGTTACATGCATTGTTAGCATTAGGTTTGACCGGTTTGTTTCAACTGGGGATCATCAAAACTAAGTCTCTATTTCCCTCATTTAGGTGCTGTTCGTGATATCAAATGAGAAGCATTTCTTAGCGAACCTATAGATAACACTATGTATTATTCTGCATCACATTAGGTTATTCTAGATTGTTCTATATTCTATTCTTATTTCTATCAATTGATAATCTATATCTGTGTGAAGGCTATAGCTAACATCTCCAGGCGCTGGCAACTGCCTCATCTCGCGTCGACTACCACCGTAAGGTTGCGTAATTATACATCGATCCAGGCGAGACTAGGCCATTCCACCAAAAAAGAATATAAATGTTGCCGCAGAGTCACTGATCTTCGAGAATTGCATATAGCAAGCGAGAAAGCGACCTATGTAAACAACTGCTTTGGAAAACGCGTAATTATACAGTGTACTGAACTGCGTATAATGGATGTATGCCAAACTGATCAACACCGTAGCGAGACAGGTGATATGCGTGTGTAGAGCATAACCATAGCAATGAGAGTTACTGAGGCATATGAGGCAGTTACTGAGGCAGTTACTGGGGCATATCTATCTGAGAAAAATGATGCACGGATTGCGCCGGTAGGGATTAGCGCGATTAATCTGTCAATCAACCTAAGCCGTTTCATAACACCATCCTCGAGGTATTTCATCGCAGCGTTGAACACAAAAGCTTCACGGCATTATATGGATCAGAGATCAGGGAAAGTTCAAACGCTTTCGTAATGCCAAGCGCTTGTATACTTAATAATGGAATAATCCCCAGTTGCGTAAAAGTAATAGAAATGAGACATTTCGACGTGCCACAGTGATACAATAGCGCAATAATGCTAAAACGTTTCTTAGAAGCCTTAAGATATTTATTTCTGTAGAGCCTAATCTCTTGCCGCATGAGATGTTGATACAGAAACCGGTGACATGAATGCGACAACAAAGGTTTGCCGTTAAGAAAATGGTTTTGCTTGCAATGTAAATAAACCAACTTTCACCTGAAATGTTTAACACCGAAAATATGTAACATGTTTGAAAGACATGCGCTACATATTTTGAGGCATGTCCATCAGTCGCAAATTGCGTGCATGTGCGCATGTTTTTACAGAGCCGCCGTATGTGGTTACGTTCTGTCGGATCGCATCCATAGGCAAAACACGCGTAGAACAGCAACTTTCGCTGCCTCGCCACCGCCGATGCCTCTTTCACGAGTGTCTCGAGACTCGGCGGCGGCACCTACCACGAATCGTTGGGCATTTCGAGTTTTTAAATACGCTAGGTAACTATTTCAAATTTATGTTAACGTCTCGTTATCAATCTGTGCATGAAATGTTAGCCTGATTTCGCGGTGGATAAACTTCTCGGTGTGCTTGCTACATCTCTCGATATTTTCGTCAGTATTATCAAAACGAAGTGCACTTCATGGTGCGATGGTGTGCATATCACACGTACTTTCGTTAGCGTAGTCCCCTGCGGTCAAGCAACGCTTGAATATAGGTTACTGAAAACACAGGAATACAATCTTACTGTTTATCAGACTGCTTTAAAAGCGGAGCCAACACTGGAACCACAATTGACGTTAACGCGAACTGACGCCTGTATCATAAATGTACATGTGTAATGTTTATTGCATTGTTATAAAATTAGATCGCCAGCACTGTAACCAAGATTGACGTTGCACCGACATTACGCCTGCATAGGGTCTTTTTTTCCAAAGCAGTTTGAAGACCTCGTGTCACTTTGTGGTAGAATACCTGACTGCCACCCAGAATGGTTGGGTTCAATTCCTGCTGGGATTTTGATTTTAGATGTAAAGCATTTCTTAACGAAGCCAAGGCAATTTGAGCGCTTCTATCTATCTATCTATCTATCTATCTATCTATCTATCTATCTATCTATCTATCTATCTATCTATCTATCTATCTATCTATCTATCTATCTATCTATCTATCTATCTATCTATCTATCTATCTATCTATCTATCTATCTATCTATCTATCTATCTATCTATCTATCTATCTATCTATCTATCTGTCTGTCTGTCTGTCTGTCTGTCTGTCTGTCTGTTTGTCTGTCTGTCTGTCTGTCTGTCTGTCTGTCTGTCTGTCTGTCTGTCTGTCTGTCTGTCTGTCTGTCTGTCTGTCACTAAGAAATGTTTCGCATTTGATGATGGGGTTTCTACGATTCGAAACCACGGAATTATCATGACAGACGTCGCCGTGGAGGAATCCGCAAATTTCGACCATCTGGTGTTCTTTAACACGCTCTGACATCGCACAGCACACGGGCTTCTATCATTTCACCTCCGCCGAGATGCGACCGCCGGGGCCGGGATATAACCCGGGACTGTCGGGTGAGGAGTCGAGCACCGTAACCTCAGTCCCACCTAGGCGGACAAAAAAAAAACACTCGAAAGTGTTATCAACGTATGATTTGAATGGGGCATAAGTCTTAACGCCTGGCTGGATCATCCTTGAAAACAGCCTCACTACTTTAAAACAAGGACAAGGCAGCGCGAAAGCTGCAGTACGGAGGCTCACCTGCAGTTCTGAAGGCCAGCGCTGTGAAGTAAACTTTGCATGTTACATAAAAATAAGGGCGAAAGAATGTGAAAGAGAGGTCAAAGAGAAGGAGGTAAACAAAGTCCCGTGGTAGACATGTCATGGAACGGTTTACGCTGCTTTCCAACCGCTTTTACAGCGAAAGCTGTTATGAGATCATTTCACCGGCCGTTTTTGGCGCCGTAGTTGTCCGCCGCCGCCGCCGGTGTCCGTAACCACTATCGCTAGAAATAAGAAAAAAAAACGAAATAAGAAAAAAATTCCAGGATGGAACGAGGTTCGAACCTGGGCCCGCTGCCTGGGAGCCCAGTATTCAACCTCTGAGCCATGCTGGTGCTTGAAACTGCCTTGCAAAAAGACCCTATACAGTCTTCATGTCGGGAAGAAACCACATTAAGATATGTAATGTAGCGTGGTAGAAGAGTAAAATAACAAGCAATTGTCACACAATGCGAATTCTATAACCAGGCGTCACACAATGCGAATTGCGCAACGAGTGAGTTGTTGAATGCTTCCACCCCATTACAAAGGGGTCTGCCATAATTCTTCATCGTCATTAGCCACAGCATCAACAAAGTGCACATAATGCCTTACAGGTGTTTAGCAGATACCACGGTTCTGCGCAGAATGACGAAAAATTGCGTAGTGGCTGCTTCCATCGCTCACAAAAATTACGTTTTATAGCGTAGTGGGCTCCGCGCAAGTGCACTTGTATTGGTTGCCAAGGAAGCCCATAAGGCTCCCATGATCCATTTCCTCAGGGTCTCTATAAAGTTAATTCCCTTTCTCTATCTCTTTCTCACGTTAGCGTATTTTATAAAGTGTGGTGGGAGAATGAAATAACGACCTGGCGTCCCACAATGCGAAGTACGTAACTAGTGGGTCATTTAAAGCTTCCAACCGATTACAAAAGGCTCAGTCATAATTTTTCATCATCATCAGTCGTCGCATCAAGAAACTGCACATAATGCCTTAAAGATGGTACCTCGCTTCTCCGCAGAATGACGAGTAATGTCGTGGTGGGTGCTTCCAACTTCACAAAAATTATCGTTTGTGGCCTAGTGGGTACGTTGCTAGTGTAGTTGTATTAGTACCCACAAGAGTGTTTATAACGGGCTCTAGAAATGCCGCTCTTCGAGCTTTCGCTGTGACTGTGCTGCGCTTTCCGCGCAGGCCTGGCGTTTTTTAATTCACCCGTAAAGCGGGTTTCGCTGTCAGGACGACAAGCTTCGTGAAAAAGCATAAATTTCGAGAACAATCGAGGTAATCGGGAGCAGTTGTTTTTCTCGACGTGCACGCAAAAGCATTCAATTGTACCCGCCACGGTTGTCTAATTGTTATGGTGCTCGAATGCTGACTCGCACGTCGCGGGATCGAATCCCGGCCGGGGCGGCCGCATTTTCGGTGGAGTCGAAAATGCTTGAGGCTCGTGTGCTTAAATTTAGGTGCACGTTAAAGAACCCCAGGGTGTCGAAATTTCCAGAGCCCTCCACGACGGTGTCTCTCATAATCATATCGTGGTTTTTGGACGTTAAATCCCAACAATTATTAGTTTTACAGCGAAAGCTGTTATGAGATCACAACAAGGGCCGTTTTTGGCGCCGTAGTTGTCCGCCGCCGCCGCCGCCGCCACCGGTATCCGTAACCACTATCGTTCGAAATAAGAAGAAAAAACGAAATAAGAAAAACATCCAGGATGGAACGAGGTTCGAACCTGGGCCCTCTGCGTGTGAGCCCAGTTTTCTACCTCATAGCCATGCCGGTGCCTGAAACTGCGTTGCAAAAAGACCCTATACAGGCTTCATATCGGGAAGGAACCACATTAACATATGTAATGTAGTGTGGTAGAAGAGTAAAATGACAACCAGGCGTCACAAAACGCGAGTTCTGTAACCAGACGTCACATAATGCGAATTGCGCAACGAGTGGGTTGTTGAATGCTTCCAACCCATTACAAAGGGATCTTCCATAATTCTTCATCGCCATCAGCCACAGCATCAACGAAGTGCACATAATGCCCTGCAGGTGTTTAGCGGGTACCATAGTTCTCCGCAGATGGACGAAAAATTGCATAGTGGCTGCTTCTCTACTTCACAAAATTATGATGATTTATAGCGTAGTGGGTTACTCGCAAGTGCACTTCAATTGGTCGCCAAGGAAGCCCATAAGGCTCCCATGATCCACTTCCTCAGGGTCTCAATAAATTTAATTCCCTCTCTCTATCTCTTTCTCACGTTAGCGTATGTTATAAAGCGTGGTAGGAGAGTGACATAACGACCGGGCGTCAAACAATGCGAATTAAGTAACTAGTGGGTCCTTTAAAGCTTCCAACCCATCAGTCGCAATTCTTCATCGTCATCAGCCATCGCATCAAGAAACTGCTCATAATGGCTTACAGATGGTACCTCGCTTCTTCGCAGAATGACGAGTAATGTCATGGTGGGTGCTTCCCAACTTCACAAAAATTATGATTTGTGGCGTAGTGGATACGTTGCTAGTGTACTGTGTTAGGAGCCACAAGATAGTTGATAACAGGCTCTAAAAATGCCGCTCTTTGAGCTTTCGCTGTGACTGTGCTGCGCTTTCCGCGCAGGTCTGGCGTTTTTAAAAGCATTCAACTGGGAACAAGTCTCAGCAAACTCTATTTGCGTAGCGGTAATTACGATGCGCCTTTTGGGAAACTTGTCGGCATTTAATCTCATTTCTCGAGCAAAAAGTACACGCACAGAAAGGGACTATGTTTGCATTACTATGTGCAAAATATACATGTGTTACTATCTTTTATTTTCGATGTTTGAACTTCACTTCATATTTGGTTACTTGGCCCTCGGCTATGAACTTATTTTTAAAGTTTCGTTTGTTGTTAGTTGGTTCGTCTTTTTTGTTTAATTGCTCGCTTGAATGTTTGTATGTTTGCTTGCATGTTTGATATACGGTAAGAGGCGGTAGCTTTATGAGCAGTAGGAATTCGATGGTTCTGGTGAAATAAATTTTAATCCAACCAATTTTTAGTTTCATAACGCTTTCTTCGGTCGATTGGTCTGCGAACGAACTACTTGTTTCTTTTTTTCCTTTTTGCAGAAATTGGGATAATTTTTTAAAGTCTTCCTCAGCGTTTTTCACCAGCGAGACAGTCATTCAGTAAAACATGTTTGAAAGGTAGCAAACAACTATGGCTTGAAATCGTTGAAGTTAGGAGTAAGGTGTTGTTCAATTGCACGTCCGGTCGCACTGTCGTATGCTACAATCTGGAGAGTGAGGAGATACTTTTCCGTGAAACTCGTTTTCATTTCCCGTGCAAGCCACAATGCAGCGCTCGTCGGAACAAAGGATTGCCATCAAGGTTTGCGTGAAAGCCGACAAATCTGAAGTGGAAACTTTGCCTATAATAAAGACCTGCGGCAATAATTCCTAGTCATAATTTCATTTGTACCGGTGGCACAAGGCCTGTTTAGAAGGTCTTAATGAGGTCAGCGGGGAAGCCAGCGCTGGACGGCTGTCAACGACCATCACCGATGGAAACGCGCCAGTTCACACCGCCTTCGTCTTGACTGGCCTCCTTGTCGATTCAAAGGTGCCAAGGGATACCCAGCTGCCCTACAGTCCTGGCATGGCTCCTCCAGACTACCTTTTGTTTCCGCGCTTGAAAACTCCCACTGAAGGACATCATTTCGGAGCAGTTGACAAAGTGAAAGAGGCTTGCACCAGGGATTTAGAGGAAATTACGGAGGAGACCTGCCGTGACGCCTTCGATGCCTGGAAATCTCACTGGAAGCGACGTATTGGCGCAGGGGCAGCCTATTTCGAAGCCTCCTATAGTGTTATACTGATCTGATCAATACATCTGTTTTAATTGATTCGATTGACACTACTTTTCAGACATACCATGTATTCATTAGTGTTTTGTGCTTGATCTCAAATGGAGGATACTTTCGAAAGTTGATTTCTAACATTAATGATTGAATCAGTGAACAGCATGTTCAGGCGCGACATTATCAACCACGTGTAGGCAGTTCACAACAGGTGCCGCCTATTATTTATTCGTTGCGCTGTTAAAAAAAGCATTTTCACTCTCACATGCCCAATATAGCGTGCGTGCTGCACAGAATTGTCAATTGATACGCCATTGCGCATAGAGGAATCCAGATGCCTTTTTAAGGTTATCTGCGTATGAAGCATGTATGTTTGTTTTGTTGCAGTTTACTGTGACTTACGAAATGCAACGCAGAACTCTTGATCAATTCGTGAGCTTGAGCACTTGCAACGCAGAAGCTTATTTACTTTGTTTTTAATTATCAGTTAAAAGTAAAACAGAAATCTGATATCCTCTCGGCTTTGAAAAGGCCTTTCATATTTCTTAAACTTATATTTTCCGCCTCCGAGGCGAATGAATTGAAAGTTATTCAGTTATTCTCGCTGCAAAGAACTCACTTAAGGTTCATTCATGCAAAAACATTGATCGCCCCGTCTTTTCAACGAGCCGTCACCCGGCAACGAGAAGGAATGCAGGTTTTCACCGATTCTTGCGAAGCCGTCGCTCTGGAGAGAACACGTGCAGAAAATGGGGGCACTGGTCTTAAAAATGTCTTTACGTTTACGTTGACGTCTCAGCGTATATTAAAAATTATGCCCCTTGCATACTTCGCGACGACAGAACTTGAAGTTACAACCGGCGAAAAAGTAGAAGCATGTTTAGGTTCCCCTTCCGAAATTTTCATCCCTGTTCGCTGCTCTCTGTGAAGAATTAGGCAAACAGCTTCGCAAAGTCCTGTGGCACAAAATAAATTCGCGTGGACTAACTGGTATAACGTCTCTAGAATAGAGCATAAATGTACACTATTTTGTTAACCTCTTCCTCCCTTACACGCAAACAGCATACAGAAGGCCTCAAATTTTAGCCTTGTCCACCGTGCTATAAAAATTGTGAAGCATATTTGGACCAGTCTTATTATCATTATAAAGTGAGGCGTAGAATTTTTCTTTACACTTTACAGTGTTTTTCTTCGTATGCGCTAAAAGAGGTTGTGCTTTACTTTTTTTTAAGAGCGGAGCTGTTTAAGCTTGGTAAAATTGTGTGATCGTATAGTAAAGAAACAGCGCAAGAAAACGACCACGAGAAAGACAAAACCTAGCAGCGTTGGTACTGTTTGGTCTTGTTTGTGGTCGTTCTATTGCGCTGTTTTAAATGCGAAGCATTTCTTAGCGAACCTTTGGCACTTTGAGCGTTTCTATCTATCTATCTATCTATCTATCTATCTATCTATCTATCTATCTATCTATCTATCTATCTATCTATCTATCTATCTATCTATCTATCTATCTATCTATCTATCTATCTATCTATCTATCTATCTATCTATCTATCTATCTATCTATCTATCTATCTATCTATCTATCTATCTATCTATCTATCTATCTATCTATCTATCTATCTATCTATCTATCTATCTATCTATCTATCTATCTATCTATCTATCTATCTATCTATCTAGCCGCCTACGTCCGGGTGCTCTCATGATCGTCTTCTTAACTTGGTGTAGACTAAAATGGGGCATGGGAGGGCAAGAGGATTTGAGGAATACGACTGTCGGGTCATGCCATGAATAACGTGAAAATCAGGTCTTATCTTAGTCTATCAACCCTAAGTTCTTACACGGACGCTTTTGAACCGGACTGTCCTGATATCACATGCTCTGGCGGTGTTCCTCCTTACGGGGCCCTCAGCACCTCACTGAAGAAGAGTGGTGCTCTGAGCTAAGCAGCTCGAATCTACTACACCAGTTAAGGGCCGTCCAGAGTGCCCACGACGTGGCGGTGAGGCTTGGCCTCCCCGTGCCCACGTGCGTGCGCCCGCGGCGCTGCCGCCCTGTAAGGCTGCGATGCTCCTCAGGGCTATCCTTATAAAGTTCATTGTCTGTCTGTCTGTCTGCCCCGTTTCCTCCACACACGTGTGGCACATACCTGTATACCACGGGCCACGGTATACGGGTATGCGCCACAGGTGATTGACAGTTTATATCTGCCCAGGAACGGCGAGGGCAGACATTGGTAATTTAAATGCGATAGCGTTAAGAAAAACCGACATCGGCAGCTTTGACCCGATGAATGCAAAGAATAAAAATTAGGATCCCAGCACGAATCGAACGTAAGGATTCTGCGTGACAGTCAGGTATTCAACCAGAGAGCCACGCCAAGTCTATAAGCTGGTTTGGAAAAACAGTCTATGCAGGCGTAGTGTCGGTGAAATGTCAATTGGGGTTGTGGTGCTGGCTATCTAATTTTACAAGAAAGCAATAAACACTAAATACAGTGAAGCCTCGGTGATACGAATCTCACGGGACCACCAAAAATATTCGTATCATCCGAAATTCGTATCACCAGAAAGCATGGAAAGTTAGCATGCGATAAAAGTCTCCTTTTAGACAAAAGGAAGCTGGCGTACATTTTGATTTATTGTTTTTCAGGGCCACAGCACCTTCAGGAAGCACCCTGAATGATTGTCAGTTAAGTTTTTAGATGTCGGCAATGATACCATCACTCGTAAATATACGGTCCTTACGCGCGTATTTAATTAATGAACCAGGGGCGTTGTGACCCACGACAATAGTAGTCCCTTCCAAATTTCAGTATGCTTGTTTGCATGACACCAGAGCACGCCAGCGAAACTAACAAAAGGAGCGCTTTCACGCAATGGATCAAGGCCACAAATATACAGAACCACGGTCCTGTGTAATGATTTTGTTATTGCGGAGGTGTTGCGGATGTTTTTTGCGAGAATTACGACTGTGGCAGCACAATTAAGACCTCAACGGTCGGGGACGTTGACGTTGTGCGGCCTGACTCCTTCGCCAAGACCGTCCTCGCCATCGTTCGGTCCTCGCCCACCTTTCATAGGATGTCTGATGCACGAGGCAGGCACGTGTAAACACCGTACAACGACAGCAGCCCGCGTCGACGCGTTAGAAAAAAAAAGCATGGCGCTAATGTCCTCTGTAATCTAAACGCGAAGGCACACGGAGGCACATAAGAGCCTCAAAGAGTTGCGCACACAATCTCGGAGGCCGTGACGCGTCTCTGAAGGTTTATTCTGACCGTAAGAAAAGTGTTTTCCTTACACCGTGAATCTGACAATTTGGCGGTGTGGCGCGCATGCCCACACTTGCGTTCCCGCGCTCGCACGTGCTTGGCGCGTCCTCCGCGAGAGCATGGACAGCACCTCTTCGTACCTGGGCGGTAGCGTACGTTCGTATCAAACCTCGCTGCGTGAAAATCGGTTCGCAACAACCGTACTCCATTGCACTGCAGGTCAATGGGCCTTGACCTGGACCAACGAAAAATTCGTATCACCCCGTAATTCGTATGAGCTGTGATAGTATCACCGAGCTTTCACTGTATGTACTCCTACGATACAGGCGTCATATCAGGTTAACGCCTGTGCACTCGCATGTACACGACCTTGAAAAAAATGCTCTGCTCACCGAAACTGGCGCGTTAGCACTTTCTGAAACATGGAGCGATAAGACCACTGCGTCGTCCAGAACACGTGGCTTCCTTGCGGGTGCGAGGCGTGGGCACATATAATAACAGGGCTATGCGCAACATAAACGTAGGCCGCATCCCACTTCGCAGGCCGCCAGACACCGAACAAACACAGACAAGCGCCGCAATCGGCGAGGTCTGCGTTGTACACATAAATCACAATAACAAAGACAATGTGCACGCCGCCATCTACGTGAGAACTGTTAAGAACCCCTTCCACCCACGCGCACGGGTTCGAGAAACATGCGTGCGTTCTGCATCATAACAGACAAGTATAAGCACTACATTTCGGCTTACCGCGTGCGGTGTTCCTAATACCTATGCTGCTGTTGGCGTCGTTACGCAACTCTAAAAAACTGATCATACAATACATGTGCGACTCTTCAAGATATATGTGTGTGTATACCAGTTGCGCCTATTGTCAGCGTCATTTAGTAACGCCTTGCTCAATGTAAAAAATTAGGCCACAGTCTCCATCCCGCCGCATGCTTCGCATTGCATCGATTCCCACGGTACTTGGGATCTGGCCAATTTGTTTTTAACACGAAAGTGTTTTATGCCGTGGTCCACCACGGCTCAACTGAAGCATTTCCGTCACGGATATGACGTTGTAAAATATAAAGACCAACATATGGCAAAGAAAAGACTACAAGAAAAAGTTCCGTCACCGGGAGTCGAACTTACGACCCCTCGATCCCCCGCGCGCAGTGCGAAACGACTCCGCCAGAGACGGCACGTTCTTCGTCATACCAACGGCGTGCTATTTATATACACCATTTGCCGGTGGCGGTACTCAGAGATCCGGGTACATTAGAGTGTTCTTTATCACCAGCGAGATGGCACGAAGGGCTCGAAAGGCGCGTTTTAAAGGTCGTCGCCCCACGCGTTGAGATGAGCGTGCGCCTCTACAGGGCGTGGTCGTTCGAGCGCGCGCGCTTATCTGTGATGGCGATGGTTTGTACGTCTTGCGCTCTCCCCGCAAGCTCGCGTTGAAGTTACAGAGAGCACGAAGGTCACTTCGCTCACTGCAGCGCCTGCTTTTGCGAACGGAGTGCGCTGCTTACAAACAAATAAGTTACAGCTGTGACAGTCCGCGCTCATCCTGTGTATACTTGTGCGTTCGTTTCGTGCGTCCTCCTTTGTATTTGACCCGCGCGCTTTAACTGTCCAGCTGTGACAGTTGTTAGTGCGCGCTCATCCTGTGCATGTTCGTTCCGTGCGTCCTTTCTTCTTGAGCAGCGCGTTGAAAGTTTCGAACTGCTTGCCGTTCTTCGCGTGACATTACAACTTGTTGCTATAGCATTCATTCTTTCGCCCTCGGGGTGAAACAATGCACAACAAACGCTCAACTACGTCTGTGAAGACATGTTTTACTTTCGTGTTATACCGATTCCTATGACAGAGGGATCAGCCATGTTTTTGCTATGATCGCGTACCAGAAAGCTCGATTTCCTACGCTTTTGAAATGGCGGGTATGCGCCACCGAAAGCGGGCATGTGCTCCTAGCATACCGTAGTCATGCATCGGAAAGGGGTGGGAAAGGGAAGTGAGGGTAAGGAGGAGTGACGTGAGAATGAGGAGAAGAGAAAGTAAGAGGGGAAGGCTGCAAACTCCGCTGTTCTCTCAGTCATCGCAACACTTGTGCGTAGCTGCCCCTGTGTTTTTTAACACGAAAGTGTTTTATGCCCGGGTCCATCAAGACTTTCATGACACATTTCCGTGACGGAAATACGTCAGCAAAATGAGCGCCGTGAGATCGCAAAGAAAAAAAAACTACAAGAAAAAGTTGCCTTGACAGGAGTCGAACCAATAACTTCTGTGTACTCGACGGTGGCTGGTGGGCTATTAGCCCACTGAGCTACCGCCAAACATATAACGGAGGTTACATGAACGCGCCATTTATACTTCACACTTTCTTCTATCAGTGCATTTGGGTGGATGGATGGATGGATGGATGGATGGATGGAAGGATGCTATGAGCGTCCTCTTTATAACGGGGCAGTGACATGAGTGCGACCAGGCTCGAAAAAAAAAGCTTCCTTGCCGCCGCAATTACGGTTGCTACGACCGTCCCATTCGGCGCATTTCCAATAGGAGAAGTGTAATTTCGACAACGCTTTAACACACCGCGAGGTGGCAGCTTTAGCCCAAGCTTAGCTCATAGTATTCATCTATTTGAAAACATAGCTCTCCGACGTTCGCCTGGCTGTCGCACCGCGGTCCCCGCACGCCCTCTGGGAATTAAAGGGACTGTCTACCATCCTTCATCGCTTTTCCCTTTTGTACCGCAATAGAAAGCGTACCGTCTGAATAAGTGTCCAACCTTGCAGCGGTTTCTCTGTCAAGTGAGAAGAAATTTTTAAAACATAATTTTTCGATCTGCGTTCGGTCTTCTTCCATTGGCGTGAAACATGCCCACAACACTGGTTGGTGCACGCGATGAGGATTGTAGTGGCGGTAAAAATAAAACCGAAAGCACATGTGATTTCTGTAGGATTACTTTATTTTCGCTGAACACTATTGTAATAAATGTAATAGTCGGTTTCCGCGCGCTAGCGGTTATATGAAGCCTTGTTATACGTTTACAGAGCACCTGTTTTGCTGTAATCGTAGTCTATGCTCTTATTTTGGTACTGCTGCCGCAATCCAAGCGAAGTCGATTCATCGAAAAGAAACAATAAATGCGCGCATTCACAGCGCAGCATATGTGAGGCACCCTAATAACAATAGCGGCACAGTGCGACTAGCGCGGAGAGCCGCATGGCATAGCGCATGAGTTGAAGCAGACGAAATCGAAGACGCTGCCGCAAGCAGCGCCATCGCGCGCCTTTTTGGGTACGTGAGAAAAAAAAGCAAATCATTACTGTCTGACGCAACCGAAAGGTGCCTCAAGTGCGTAAAATACAATTTCAACATGTTTGTTTTTAAGCAAAATGAGTCTACCCTGCGAGGATTTCTTGTCCTACCAGTAGATTGAACCACATAGCCGTTGGGTGACGCTAGAGGTCATTCTTTCACTTTTTTCAACATCAAATTAAAACTATAATACCTTTTTTATGGGGCAAAGGCATGCTCGTTACCGCGGATGTGACGAACGATTTTCTCATTTTCAGCACAATCAGAAAAAATTTTCCGAGCGGTAGACAGTCCCTTTAACGGCCGGCTAAAGGGAGGACATGACTATCATCACATTTATCTTCGCGTTTGACGACGCTTTGAAGGAGTGCATATCGAGTATCAGTGTTTACTATGTGTTAGTTGCTGCCGTCTTTGCACGGGATTCACCATATCCAGTGTCCAGGTATATCTATACCTGTAAAATCATGATCGTGGTCGTTAGTCCTCGGTACGCAGATGTGCCACTAGGCGTCAACGCGGGTGCGTCCACCATCAAGCGATTCTATATCTGCCAAACAACAGTAGACATTATACAAGCTCTCATATACCAATGCACAATCAACTACTTCTGTGACGACACGTTTCACTTTCGTGTTATACCGATTCCTATCATAGAGGCATCAGCCATCTTTTTTTATCTTTTCGTAAAACACGAAAATACTCTGGATGACACTCAATGGAATCAGAGATGTAGAAATTAAAGTTCTCTGCATTGATTCAGAAAGCCACAGAATGTAGTGCGGCAGTGCTTAACAGAACGTAAGAACTTACGTTGTATAAACAAACAGCATGGTTGGATCATTCCAAGAGCCCATACGCAACCTCGCAGTTCTGCATACATGTCTACAGTGTTTTATAATGCGCAGGGACGGTGCGACTATGCTCTACGCGTATTGTGAATTCCCACAGTCTCGTATATTGGCACTTGCATTGCTAAGCTGTTTGATGAGCATGTCGCTTCGCGAACGGTTCAGGGCACTTTTCGCTCAGACATTGATAATGTTGCGAAATAAATCTGTCAACTCAAAGCGCCTACTCGGAAATTCCTTTGAGCTCTTCTCGCACATTTCACCGTTCTCTACTGCGCTCCATAAACCCTTCAACTGATCAATTTATGTGTGACTTTCCGTCTATAAGACATGTAACCAAATGAAGATAAAGACAGTCGTAATAACTACCTACAAAACTCCATTAAACTGAAGAATTTCTTGACTATGTCGCTTTTCCGATATAAATAGTGCTAGTTTGACAATCCGTTCTCTATACGCTTTTACAACTGCGCATTCCTTCTAACTAGAACAAGATAGCTTTCCAGATTAAACAAAAAGATAAGGAAAAGCCAGTGAACTGATTAGTTTGTTCAACGCATTTCACCTTTTAAATTATTCCTCCGGCGCGCGTATTCACAGCGTAAAAACGACAAAATCTAGCTCAGGGCTCTGAAACGAAAAACAGTAGTTAAAAGAGCACAGAAGCCAGGCCTGGGCGATGCAAGAAGCACGCTGTGTACACAGTGAGCTCCAGCGCACGTTTCGTTATAACTAAGAGCATGGAGCCGAAAAGGCGATAGAGATCAGGGTAACGAGTTGAGAGGGAGCAGTCGGCAGCAAAACAAATGCGCACACGCACTGGATGCATGGCTCTCCTGGGAAACGTAAATATTTCAGAACGTAAAAATTTCAAACTAGCGAAGGATTTCTTTCCCTTCGTTGCCTTCTCATTCATTCTGCATCGTGCAAGCACGCACTCTGTTCATGTAATACCGTGCAATGCAGTGAAAGCTACGGCCTGAGCTTACACGCCTCCGTGTTCGCCAAGTCGTCGGGAAAGATTGAGAGGAAGCAGTATCTGAGAAAGCGGAATCCTTTTTTTTTTAAAAATAGATCCTATAACTGAAGACGGTAATGGTGCCTGCAACAAGTGCGGGCTATTGCGTTCAGCACACGTAAAGGCACAGTGTGCGCATGGAAACGACGTGCCAGCTAAAATAAGCGTTTCTTTATTCTCGGCCCTTTAATTTTATACGAGTAGAAAATATTCTTCCCGCAACTACTACTGATAATGGGTAACTGCGAGCAAAGAGGCCCAATAATGTGGGCTATGTAGGAAGCATTAGAACACTTATGGAGTACTAGTGCGCGAACACCAAGACTAACACGCCGACACAAGGGCACGCTGACTCATTCCTTATTCCCGTGCTATGATCAAATGCACTCCTGTTGTTTCTCAACACTGCATGTAATTATTGAGATTGGAAAAAATGAACACGTGAAACTGCACAAGCAAACAACATGATAGTCGGGCGCGTGCAGCTGACGCTCCTCGTGCTGTGGATTTTTGCCTTGGCCTCTTGGTTAAAAGATAAAGGACAATGACAACGAATACACCAATAAAACAACAAGAAATAGTAACTAGACTGGTGCTGTGGGCCTCTTCTCGGATGGTTACTGAGAAAAGAAGTAGTCAACATATGCTAGGTATATTCTGTGCGTGCTCAACTATCCAATTAGGAGAATATATTACCCCATGAGCAAGCAAAAGAAGAGCTCAATTAAAATGAAAGAACAGGTGACAGTGAGAGTGTAAGAGCTGCGTGCTATTTACCTCATCAGAAATGGCGCGAAACTAGACGACGTGACACAAGAGAGCTTCTGGTATCCTGTACCTCCCTTTGCTTGGCCCTCGTCTTCTATCGCCGGCACACAAGGCAATGATGCCACTTTTGCGCTACCTGAGGAAAACAGCCTTGTTCGAACGACTCTTATATGGCGCATTCACGCACGCGTCAGCGAGTTCACCGCTCATTTCCGTCTCTCCTCTCTCATCTTCCTATTCCCCTTTCCCATTGCCCAGCTTAGGGCGGTCACTAGGTGTTTTTCTGGTTAACCTCCCCGTTTTCTTTCTTTTGGTTTCCTTCTTCTCTTCCCTTTCAGTTGCAAAACCTCTCCGCAATGCACAGCCAACTAGACCCAGTCGCCACTTGAACGATCACAGGCTCCGTCACAAAGTTCGAAAGAGTCTGCTTTGCATCGTTAAATGACTTCTTGGTTGCATAAGCAGTGTTCACATGTCACGAAAGAAAGCACCATCGCGTAATAGAAAGCTGTTGCACTAGGCGGAGTAAAATTCGTAACAGAGAGACCTATTTACAAAAAAAGACACATAGAAGGCGGTAGTGTTTTTGAAAAGAGCCGCTCTTACAGAACTTAGAGCTCCGTGGTAAACGCTCTAAATAAAATATTGCAACACCGTCATGGCAAACACCCATGTATGGCAGGTCACGGTGTAAGTGGCAGTTTACCAGCCAGACTAAGCAGGTCCGCAATTATTGAGCAAGAAATGATAATTCCTAATGATGGGCATGCTATTTTGGATTTCGGATTTGGGATGACAAAAGATATTGTTACATTTCTTCAATAGTTGTTTTAACCTAATAATGAGAAATGAAGCATTTAGGTTAGTTTCTGTGAGTTCTCGTTCGAGCTCCACTGGCGGGTCCTACTGTCGCATGGTTTGAAGAGCAATGCCCAGGCTGGGATGAATGGCATGATGGTTAGCACTTAGAAGTGGTGAAACGAAAATTCCTTTGTCACGAAGAGCAAATAATTTCTGTATATAAGACCGATTATCTCGCCTACCGCGAAAGCGTGGGTGCCGCTGGGTGTCTTTCTATGTTAAATGAATGAGTTGAATGGAGCACAGTTGCCATTCTTAGAACCAATCAGACACCTAGAAACGCGCCCATTTTCTACGCCGAAAGCCTTAGATTCCTCTGACTGTAGATTCATCTGACTGTAGATGGCGTTGGTGTCCACACAAACTGATGCAAACAATTATGCGGCTACGTGTCATCATACAACGACGTAATGACGATACATGTCGCCAGCTTTGTCACGTAAATATGACGTCATTATGACATCACATAACGTGACGCCACACGATGACCTCATCCCATGACATAGCCGTGTGGCTAAACGTGGGCCGATGATGGAAGCAGTGCCGCAAAACCACGTGAGATAAAGAAAGCTGCGATGCCTCCGATCCTAGAGGTAGTGCCCAACCACGTTAAAGGGGCCCTGCAACATTTTTTAAGTAACCATCGAATGGCATCAGCGAAATTATTGCCTCACGAATCGACCGTCACAACAGTTTTTAGGATCCGTAAAGCTCGAGCGGAATTACAGAGATATGTCGCACACTGTAACGGCTTTCACTGTTCTCGCGTCCTGACGAGCGCTGGAAGCTAAGCTGGAAGGGATGGCACGGGAGAAGTTACGTCACGCGCGCGTCATGACTTTGAGCACGTTTTGCTTTTCTTCGAACGTGTGGCTTACTTTCAGTGTGATCGCGAGCGTGCGAGCGGGCACGTGGCGGCCTCCCGCGGCGGACGCAGTAACTGTGCGGCACACGATGTTCAAGTCAACAAATGGCCGTGAAATTAGGTATGCGGCGTGGGCACTTAGTTACATGTCATCATTCGTAGAAAGAAGAGGGAACAATTTCTAGCTGACTTTGAGAATTATTTCTAAATTCCAGGCCGCGTGCTGCGTTTAATGTTTGACTCGCGTGTTCTGAAAAGCCTCGACAACCGACCGGCAGCGTTTTGTGACGATGCTGAAGAAGTGTTTCGGGGCCACGAAGTGCAGAAAGTTTTTTGGGGAGGGTAATGAATCGGCATAATCGACTGAGAAGAAGAAAAGGCAAAAAAGGAAAATGGCGACTTAGGCGAATGCATATGGGACCATGTCACATTTTTTAGCGAAAGCTGCTAAATTGTCGTCCCTTTTCGGCACTGGAGACCACACCCAAATTATCACAGAATGTTAATGTGAAGGCAACAGCAAGCGCACTCAGAACTTAGCGCTCAAAACCAAAATGAGAGAAAAAAAGTCAACAGTTTAATTTGCCTCGAAGGCCAAGCAACGAATGCGATAGAAAGAAATTGGAATGTCACAGGAAGAACAGCAAGCACCTAGAAACATGCTGCGCGCTGCTCAAGCACGAAGGACGCAGGAAAAGAAAACACACCAGGCCAGTGCGAAATAAGAACTGTCACAGCTCGACACTTGCAGCGCGCTGCTCAAACGCAAAGGACGCACGAAAAGAACGCGCAGGTGTGCATAGGACCAGCGCGGACTGTCGCCGTTGTTACTTCAACTAGCCCCTACTTTGGCTCTTCTAGGTCGCAGATCACTCCTTTCGCAGACGCGGCTATTGCATGCAGCGAGCAAAGTAACCATCGTGTTTATAGCTTCAACGAACACTTTGCGGTGAAAGCACCGGACGTACAACACTCCCCCTCAAGAGATAATCACGCGAGCAAGGTCGACCACACCCTGTATGTCAAAGTACAAGTCGATGGCGCACATCCCAGCTCCGGCGTAACACTAGACAGATTTCAAATTGGGGACGCAAGAAACTTGCGAGCCGCCAGGACTCACGCGCAGAACGCAAACCACTCTCGGACTCTTGCACTCGCGTTGTCCCAAGACCCTGCAGCGCCTTCCTTTGGACGGCAAGCATAACCGCAGAGCGCGCGACCTCAAGCGAAGAAAATAAAAACGCACCTGGCAACGTCACGTGCAGCGACGGCTCGCGTTCCCTGCGGACGTCGATTCTGGTTACTAAGATAAAGCTTGACTTGGCTCTAGTTGGTACATATTTGAGGCTAAAATTACAGCGCAAACGTACTTCTTTGTCCTTTTCTTCTTTGCTTCTTTTTCCCTGCACCCTTCTCAATATGATTTCATGTGTTCGCGTATCTAATACCCTATCACCCTTGTATAACGTATAAATTGTGATTCAGCTCCAGTATCGTCGTCCGCTATATGTTGGGTGAACTGTTGCCTTCTTCATTGTCAGTGGACTGGTGGCGAGTAGTGGGATTTGCCCAATTTTTGTGGAGGATACCGGTTTCATGATGACAAGCCCAGCACCTAATGTGCTTCGCACCACTAAAGATACACGTAGAATGGCCCCATTGACGATGGCTCGATAGACATGCAGACGATGATCCGCCGAAGAATGTTTCAAAGCCAATGTTACTTCTTTTTATATATCCAATAATTACAGCACATGTCCGAGCGCAAAAGGCATAAACAATGCAGTGGTGTGTCAGCTCTATTGTCGCTTACGGTCGTCATTTGCACAGTGTTGTGATTAATTGAAAAGACGTGGAACGTAGTAGACCAATTCGTTCTTATTAAAGATGTGCTCACTCTCTCTCTCTCTCTCACGCACAAACACACACACACACACACGCAAACACTTGTTATCGGATCTTATCGTCAACCTTATGTACTCTTTTCCGGGGCTGTAACTTCAGTACCACGATATATTACGCATATTTATCACCACCATCGCGTTGGTAGTGACGATGGCGTGGGAACCCGGTTTCATTATTCGAGAATCAATTTCTTTGTAACGAACAGCGACTTGTTTCACTTCACTCATCCCCCAGATGAAGGCAGCGAGTAAATTCGGACACACGCGCGCACACACACACACACACACACACACACACACACACACGCACACACACACACACACGCGCGCGCGCGCGCGCGCACGCACGCACGCACGCACGCACACACACACACACACAGACACACACACACACACACACACACACACACACACACACACACACACACACACACACACACACACACACACACACACACGCAAACGCATACACACATACGAAACACACGCACGTTTCTTTTTTTGACAAGTACTAAGGCTCTTTGGTGTCATGAAACAGAATGTCTTGGGATGAAATCCCGGTGGTTTTTATGCTTGGACAACGTGGCAATCAACAGCTGTGAATGCGCTCAGAACGCGCTGGGTCCGCTTGCATACTTCATGAACGTGCAAGGCGATGTGCAAGCAACCGAGCGGCGAGGGAAAATTGAATGACTTACTTGCTGAGCATGTCGCACGTAGTACCGCTGCCTTAATCACTAAGCTCCGTAGGAGTCGCGTAGGCGTTGTGACGGGAAGATGCATAGCGTGCTGTCACAACGCGAACATCAGACAAAAATAAAGAGTCAAGAGATTGTAGAAGGGCATTACGTTACAATAAGCCTAGAAGTTTATGGCTTCGTCGCTGTCTCGTCGCGACACGGCAGCGCTTACATTTTTAATTTAGGAGCGAGCGAGGACTTAATCCCATGTGTACGGGGGGGGGGGCTAACGCCATTTTTTTTTACGCCATGCGAGTTTCTTAAAGAGACATCGTTCCTTGCTAACAGGTGTTCCTGTCTTACATTGTAATGAGTGTGGATTAGTTTTCAACGTCGCCATAGAGCGACATATTCCTGTGGGCCTAGATCTCAAGGAAGGTTTGTATACGCCACGTAACTTTAATGCCTTGACATGCATTTTAGCAAGCGTCACAGACTGGAACAGCATACCCTATGACGTCAACTCCGTTACCTATCACCTACATCCTACGAACGCATCACTTATCGTTATTGTTAAATGGATCCTCTCTGTTTTTAAATGCGAAGCATTTCTTAGCGATTCTTTGGCACTTTGAGCGTTTCTATATACGCATCTATCTATCTATCTATCTAGCCGCCTACGTCTGGCTGCTCTCATGATCGCCTCCCTAACTTGGTGTAGACCAAAATTTGCATGAGAGGGTAAGAGGATTTCATGAATATGACTGTCGGGTCATTACATTGATAACGTGAAAATCCTGTCGCGTACGTCGTCAAACCCTTTCCACTGCACACATGTGGCACATACCCGTTTACCACGGGCCGCGGTGTACGGGTATGCGCCACCGGTGATTGACAGTTCATATCTACCCAGGAACAGAACAGACAGTGGTAGCTTAAATGCGAGAGCGTTAAGAAAAACCAACATCGACGGCGTTGACCGGACGAATGGAAAGAATGAAAATTAGGATCCCAGCAGGAATCGAACCCAAGCATTCTGCGTGGCAATCAGGTATTCTACCACAGAGCCGCGCCAGGTCTATAAACTGGTTTGGAAAAACAGCCTACGCAGGCGTAATATCGATGCGTCAATTGCGGTTGTGGTGCTTGCTATCTAATTTTACCGAAAAGCAATAAACAATGCGTGATACTTCTGCGATGTGTACTCCTACGATACAGGCATCATATCAGATTAACGTCTGTGGCTCCAGTGTTGGCTCCGCTTTTGTAGCAGTCTAATAAACATTACATTTTCTTCGTATGATTCAGCAAGCTATATTGAAGCATTGCTCGACCCCGGAGGAATACATGAATGAACGTTACGTATGATAACCACATCACCGCACTTTAAAGTGCACTTAGTCCGCCAGAACGACGCAGTGTCCTCTTCATTTCTTTCGAGGCTGGGCAATGGCCTCATGCTAACCGAAGATGATGCCGCATTGATTGACAGCCGCTTTGTAGACTAGGCTACGGAGGCCACATACACCCGGGTAGTCTACGATTACGACAAGCGCCATCCACTGATGTTGGTCTACGTAGCGCTATCCTGGCCTACCAGCCTCGACGGCCTATACCTCACCTAAGCAAAGGGTGACTTCGGGTTCTGAGATGTCGCCGGCTCTATGCACAGACAATTTGTCGACAAAATGACCAAGGCATCCACGAATTCCAACAGCTGTACTATACCTCATACTTCACTACACATGGACCCCTTGTCACCGCGATCACTACCGGATCCTATAACAAGTCATGACCAGCTGCTGGTGCTCACTGATCACGAAGATGATGACCTTGTTCAAGAACTGTCAAGAAACCTTTTCCAAACATGCACATGGGTTCGTGACACGTGCGCGCGTTCTCCATCATAAGGGCCAAGTATAAGCACTACATATCAGCTTACCGCTTCTGGTGTTGATAATACCCACGTTGCCGTTGGCAGCATTACCCAACCGTAAACAACCAGTTATATAACACATATGCAGCTCTCGAACATATATATGTGCGTATGAAATTTGTACAGATCTTTAGCGCCATTCTGTAACTTGTCGCTCAGTAAAAAAATTACGCCACAGTCACCTTCCCGCCGCATGCTTCGCATAACACCGACTCCCAAGGAGGCCGCCAGGCTTGGCCCTCGATACAGAGTGGGAGCCCAAGACGGGCTAACGCGCCTCCTTGCAGGACCTTAATAAAGTTTTTTCCAATCCAATCCAAACCAATCTAATCCAATCCATTGAGAAACCAAGCACAGAACATGTTAGTATCGAATATTATTCTCTTGAGTCCTTTCACATCGCGAAACAATGGCAACAAAACTTTTAAGGTGAACACCTCATTATTATTGAAGCCGGTAAAGCTAGAATGTTTATTCTACTTTACAAGGGAAATGTCCGTTGTATGACGTCTAATCACGGTGTCCGTAAACACGATGATAATTTTCCGAATTCTGCATTGAACATCAGCTTCTATGAGGCCTTGAATACTAATGAGGTGTTCACCTCAGATGTGGACGACCCTGTACGTGGGATCTGCCGAATTTTTTTTCTTATTTGTTAATGTCAACCCTTATGTAACCTCCCGATTGGGGGAGTTTAGGTCAATAAAAGTGAACAGAAGTAAGTGTGCATGATTGTTATTCTGCGAAGCGCAGCTTTCTTTTTTTTTAAATGTCATATATTCATTGCATATGTGCGTGTATACTAAAATTCGCATTTGACAAGACAGCGTGTTTAATGCAGGTTTATTCGCTAGGTGTTAAATATTCAACGGAAATCATTCCTTCATCCCCGGCGATACTTCAGGCCTTCCCCAACGATACAATGATATGTGTGAGTTGGCTTACCTTGTTCGAAACCTTTCAACCGCGCGGTAGACGGTTGGCCCAAAAAAATGGATAGGGATGCAAAACGTACAATACGTGATTAGGTGGCAAATCTAGGCCATGTTTGCCTGGCTACATACATGAAATAAGCATGAAAATGTGGAAGCAACACTCAATGCCCACCCTAGATCCATCGTGTTTTGTTGCCATTGTTTCGCGATGTGAAAGGACTCAAGAGAATAATATTCGATACTAACATGTTCTGTGCTTAATTTCTCAATGGATTGGATTAGATTGGTTTGGATTGGATTGGAAAAAACTTTATTAAGGTCCTGCAAAGAGGCGCGTTAGCCCGTCTTGGGCTCCCACTCTGTATCGAGGGCCAAGCCTGGCGACCTCCTTGGTGAAAAAGAAATGTTAATGAAGCATTGTTGAGATTTTTTCATCCGGAATGAAAACGCTAAAAATTAAAGGCGCTTAGAAAAACCGAGAAGTTTGCATCAAGCATTGATGTTCCAATTGCCGAATGCATTAATGCGAACTATTTTGAGGACAAGAAAATATTTCACCGACCTTTATTTGGCGTGTCACGGGGTGCTTCCGGCCGACGTTACTTATCTGAGGATTTGACTGCAAGTTATCCTAAATGCTAACAATTGAAAACATATAAAATATGTTAACAATGATAATCAAACAGCGCACAGCGCTGAGGCGTTGTTCTTTTTTCTTGTCTGCGTCATGATTGTGCACTGCCTTTGTTTATTTTTTTTCACTATGTTTTACCACGAAGCCCAAGTCTACAATATATTGAATTAAGAATGACTTTAAAGTAACCACTACAATTCTATCATCTTCTCTTTATCTTGTAAGTAATGTCGATGACGCCTTTGTGTACTGCATCTCGAAATAAACGTAAGGTTGTTAATAACCAGCGCTTCTTCGTTCGCTGCCAACCTCGTCCTGTGTCGCACTGTTATATCTTTTTCTGTCAACCATCTTGCGCATGAATCACGGAGTGGCTCGAGCTTTTTTTTTTTATTTAGTGCATACTGCAGACCCTTAGGTCCAAGCGGGTGGGCAGTTTCAATAGACAAGGTTGATACAGAAAGGGACATAACAATTTGTTTAGGGTAGGTGTGAGATACAGTCATAGCAAATACAAAGGCGACATGGAAAACTATTCCATAATTAATGCGAATAATATGTGTAATGAAGAAAAGAAAGGATACCACATGTCAGTACTACATAATATTTGCGATTAAAGAAGGAATAAACAGAATAAAGAATACAAAACAACATCCACACGAGCACCTTTCTTGCTATTCCCGATTATCACTTCGAACGAGATTCACCAGGCCACGAGTGTTGTTTTTCTTGGCACGAGCACCGACTGATACTTTCGTTTCTCTTCTAGGCACTTCCACTCGAGCACCTAATTCCTGTTAAATGCGAAGCATTTCTTAGCGAACCTTTCGCACTTTGAGCGGTTCTATCTATATATCTACCTATCTATCTAGCCGCCTACGTCTGGGTGCTCTCATGATCGCCTCCTTAACTTGGTGTAGACCAAAACTGGCATGGGAGGGTAAGAAGATTTGATGAATATGGCTGTCGGGTTATGACATAAATAACGTGAAAATCCTGTCGCGTACGTCGTCAAACCCTTTCCTCCAGACACGTGTGGCACATACCCGCTTACCACGGGCCGCGGTGTGCGGGTATGCGCCACAGGTGATTGACAGATTATCAGATATCTACCAAGAACGGCGAGAGCAGACATTGGTAACTTAAATGCGAGAGCGTTAAGAAAAACCAACATCGGCAGCGTTGACCCAACGAATATAAAGAATGAAAATGAGGATACCAGCAGGAATCGAACCCAAGCATTCTGCGTGGCAATCAGGTATTCTACCACAGAGCCATGCCAAGTCTATAAACTGGTTACGAAAAACAGCCTACGCAGGCGAATGTCGGTGCAAAGTCCATTGTGGTTGTGGTGCTGGCTATCTACTTTTGCAAGAAAGCAATGAACATTACATGATACTCCCACGATAAACACTACATGATAGTCCTATGATACAGGCATCATATCAGAAAAACGTCTGTGGTTCCAGTGTTGATTCCGCCTTTATAGCAGTTTAATAAACATTACATTTGTATTCCTATGGTTCAGCAAGCTATATTGAAGCATTGCTCGACCCCGGAGGAACACATCAACGATCGTTACGTATGATATTCACATCATCGTACCGTAAAGTGAATTTAGTCTGCTAGAATGACGAAATATCATCTTCATTACTTACGAGGCTAGGCGATGGCCTCATGCTGACCGAGGATGATGCCATATTGACTGACAGCCGCTTTGCAGGCTAGGCTACGTAGGCCACATACGCCCTGATAGTCTACGAATACGAGAAGCACCATCCTCTGATGTTGTTCTACCGAGCGCTATCCAGGCCTACCAGCCTCGACGGCGTATACCTCACCAACGCGAACGGTGACTTCAGGTTCCGACATGTCGCCGGCTCTATCGACAGACAATTTGTCGAAGAAATGACCAAGGCATCCAGGATTTCCAACAGCTGTACTGTACCTCATACTTCAATCACTACACATGGACCCCCTCGTCACCGCGATCATGACCGAATCCAATAACAAGTCATGACCAGCTGCTGGTCCTCACTGACCACTGTGATGATGACCTTGTTAAATAATTGTCAAGAACTTCTTCCACACATGCACACGACATCGTAAAACATGCGCGCGTTCTCCATCATAAGGGATAAGTATAAGCACTACATATCGGCTTACCGCTTGTGGTGTTGGTAATACCGACGTTGCCGTTGGCATCGTTACCCAACTGTAAACAACCGGTTATATAGCATATATGTGGCTCTTCAACCTATATGTGTGTGTATAAAATTTATACAAATATTTAGCGTCATTTTGTAACGTTTCGCTCAGTAAAAAAATACGCCACAGTCACCTTCCCGCCGCATGCTTCGCATAACATCGACTGCCACGGTACGTGGGATCTGCCGACTTTTTTTCGAATATTCACAAAAAGTCGTGTACATTATAAAACTTGTACGAAATCGATGGTTCTGGATAAAGGTAAGAGTTATGTTGAATATATGATATATCGGACCATGGTTTACTCAGGATAATGGTCAGTTAACTGCCGCCGTAATCAATAAAATTTAATTGATTGAGTTCACTGAAAGATTGCGAGCAATTGGGATCGTTGCGGCATCTGACGGAGTAGAGCTCAATCACGCGCTTTTTTTCTACGTGGCCTCTGTGATCTGCATCGGCAGCGCGACGAAACACAAGGATAACACAAGGAATACATACACGAGGGCACACGAACACTGACGTGGGAGCGCGACTACCAAATTCAAGAATTAGGGTCGCCTCCAGTTTTAGTGTCGCCTACGAATACATTTCTTCTGTGGAGCTGATCCGGAACTTCCCTTTAATAAAGTGGTGCAGAATCAGGGGTCAGGTAGCAATTTCACCCGCTTAAGCTAAGCGTAATTTGCCTTCTCTATGTTACTCTGGGCGGGGAGAAAAGTAAGCGTCCGTATACGAGGAAATGCTAAGCCGGTCATGACGATTACCATATTGAGGGACTATGTCATTACCATAGAAGAAAGGGAGGGCAATCGGTCGCCGTGGGCAGTGCTCCTCCGTACGCTGCTGATGGCAAGCCATTTCAATGGTAAAGGTAGATTGGGAAGGTGGATAGACGCAATGGAAAAGAAACACGATGCGCTTCCAATCAGCGGCTACTGAGCAGTTTGTCTTCTGAGTGACACTGACTTTATTTGTGCCGCCAACATCCGGCTAGCTGCCTGCGTGAGGTTACGCTCTCTAAAGGAGAAGATTGAAGGGCAACGCAGGCGGTGTTGCTATAGCAACAAGGAGGAAGCACACTCGACCTCGCTTACGAGAGCCTGCATTTGACTTTTACTTTTCTTCGCATTAAAAGGGCCATGCAACACTTTTTCAACTAACGGAATAAATGTGTTTATTGCTTCACGAATCGACTGCCGTAGAAGTTTTTTTTTAGAATCAGTCAAGTACGATCGGAGTAACATAAATTTGCCGCACGGTTTAATGGCTTTCCGTCTTTTTCGCACCAGCAAGCGCACTTAAAGGGCACATGAACCACATTTACAAGTAATGATCTAATGACCTCAGTATCGGAGTTTACTGCCTCCCGAACCGATTGCTGCAAAAAATTTCTCGAAATCCGTCAAGAACTAGCGGAGTTACGGGCGTTCGGCGCACGCTCTCAGCCCTTTCTCTCCTTTCTCGTCCCAACTAGTGCACTTGAAGCTACACAGGGAGCGATGGCACGGGGGAAAGAAGTTACGTCAGCGCGCGTCCTGAAACGCGATCGTTCTCCCGCTGTGATTCGCGCGCGCGAGTGTGGCCACCGTGGAAAGTTAGCTGACTGAGGAGCGCGGCGGCGGCAAGTGGCGGCACCCCTAGGGAAGAAGCGCATCTGATCTGAACGCCGCTCTCGATTTATGTCAGCTATCGGCCAATGAGGATGCTATATCTTTTGCGACGCGGGGACGCAGATACGAGACGTCAACTGGCAGGCTCTCCCCCCACCGACGAGAGTGAGAACCGACCTCTGCTTGAAAAGAGGGCGCCTGAAAAAACAGCGACTTCGCGCTCCGCTTGCAACCGTTAGGCGGCGCGCACGACTGCAATATTTGGCTGAGCTGTTCAAGGCAGGGTCAGCTTTCCGCAGGATGTGTTTTTGTAGCGTTAGCTACACTTGCCTAGTTGGAGCCGATTTCGCGTGGAGGGTCATGAGCCGTGCTGCGCATGCGCGAGTATCAGTGACGCCGCAGCTGGGTCACTGGAGCTGGCATCTCACGCGCTCTCCGCTGCTGGTCTGCGCGTTGGGGAGGAGTGGCGCCGTAGGCGCGGCAGACACGCTGGTGCCGGCGCGTGCGCACTCCGCCACCGCCGCGCGCGGCTCGCCGCTGCTGGTCTGCGCCGCATTTGAGAGGAGTGACGTCGTAGACACAGTGGAGCCGGCGAGCGCGCAGCTATTCGCCTTCGCTGTGCAGTCGCCGCCTGACACTGCGCTGGGGCCGCTTGATAGCGCCTCTGACTGGCGTTTGCAGGTTGGTAACGCCATGGAGAAGGAGAGCGCAAATGCTGCTCGACGGCAGCGTTTTCTGACCATGGAGCGTTTTCTGACCATGCTCAAAAAGTGTTGCAGGGCCCCTTTAAGGTAGACGCTTAGGTTGTGGACAACATAGGCGTGTGCGGGGCTCTCGATTAAGGGGGACGAAGTTACACTGCAGCGCCCCGTCCCCCGTCCTTCCGGCGCCATCCCGTTGAGGCTTTTGCGATGAGACCTCAGTGAAAATACGAGGAACTAAGGGGGGTGGGGGTGGGGGGCTCGCAGCAGGGCATTTTGTGCGCGGCTGTTACCTTAGACCACAATTAGCACCGAAGATTGCACACTGATGAAGTCGCGGGAAATGACGCAGTGAAATTGGAAAACACGCACGGACGTTGCGGGCTCGTTAGGCATTGATCGCATAGCGTCGAAGATTGCGGTGACTTGGGCATAACTGTCCCGCTTGCTTGACGCGATTTCAACGCAACGTAAGGAGGAAAGACATTATGACTGTAATACAGGTTCCTGCAATAAAAACTCGTTGCGCGAGTTTTTGTCAAACAGAGGAAAAGCGTATTAGAGAACTTGGGTATCCAACAGCCAGGAATTCCTTTGAAATGACAGAAAGCAAGAAAGGGAATGTAATATGCCCCCTCACAAACATAGCCGAATTGCCAGGAAGGCATGCGTCCAGTAATGAGATTGGAGGGAGGAACGTTACCAAGCGGACGTTCGCGGAATTCCAACGGTAATAAGCATCTCGTCTCTACATCGGCCATGGACGAGGAAGAAGGGAAATCGCGTAAGGTATTCCAAGTATTTTGCTTGCGGCTGCTTGCCAGTTAAAGCTCGAGCTCTATCTTTTTGGCTGCGTTCTCATGTATGTCCTTAGTTCTATTTCGCGGTAGGCAGTAGTCTGGGAAACACGATGTCATTTCGTTTCTGTGCGCTTACATCATCTTTTTTTCTTCACTTTTTCGTAGTCTGGCGAAACTGGAGAACCAAGCAGCGTTGTTCGAATAACTTCCTAAATAATCAGGGGCAAAACAAGACTAGGGTCACACCTCTTTTCTGTTTCGTTTCCTTTCATTTTTTATTCTCACTGTTGCGTCCTGAATGTCCCCTCATTGCGAGGAGCGCTTAGGAATGCGGTCTGTCCCTAAACGCCGACACGTTCGTGCTTTCAAGCTTCGTGGATTTTAATAAGCTCACCGGTACAACATCTCGGTAATATCGCAGAACGCACGAGCGCGTCTTCAAAATAAACGCTGTTGGTGTGAAAACCATATGATCAGGAAAACACCGTAGCAGCAGACTGACAATGTTCTCTTAGAGTTTACTTAGAGCGAAGTTGCTTCGCACCCTCATATTTCACCCAGTGCATTGATGCCCACAACGGGACGAGTCTTCTTGAACCTTTTCCACCATGCCTTTGTACAACGAACATCTGATGTCCACGTGCGGACGATTATCACCGCACTCGTCTCGGAGGCTTCCTTATTTGCCATATCTGGACCGAAACATTCCGTACGTTATTACAATAACTCCACATGTTGCCTTACAGAATCCACAAAAAACTCCATATATTTGCCGTACAGCTTGCCATATAGTTCCGCAGGAATTTTACGGAATAATTGGAACGACAAATGGAACGTTGCAGTAGGAATTCTATCACTACAGCAACATAAGATACCTGTAAGCGGAAAGCGGAAGTAAACATAACACCAGTGTGCTTACCCAGACGGAACGACCGGAAGTCGATTAGATATGTTGTCTTACAGAAGCCATTTAAAGTCTACGTATTTGCCATATTTTGCCATTTATCTCCACAGGAATCTTACGGAATTATTAGAATGACATGTGGAATGTATCAGTATGAAGTCCTATGAATACCACGACATAAAAGACCTGTAAGTGGAAAGCGGAAGTAGACCTAACACCATTGTGCTTACCCGGAAGGAGCGACTAGAAATAGTATCACCGACCTTAGGTAAGATCGGCCATCCTTCTGTTAAGCGAGGCTAGGCCGGCAGCAGTTTGACTTATTCGGCGAAGGAGCAGCAGCAGCTCCAAGCAGTATCTGCGGTCACAGAAAGCATGAAGAGGTTCGCAACGGAAACTTCGCTTCAAAATTAATTTGCCACTAGGTTCAAAAGCTTCCCTTCGAAAGCGCATTTGACCATTGGTCAGCCGGCTCCGCTAATATATAATAATAATAATAATAATATAATAATACATAATAGTAATAATAATAATAATAATAATAATAATAATAATAATAATAATATAATAATAATAATATAATAATAATAATAATAATAATAATAATAATAATATAATACTCAATCAAATGAATCAATCAAACGTTTATTTAACGTGCCCTGGAACAACCGTAAGGTCTTTGTACTGGCGCATGAAAAAAAAATACTAAGGCCAACATTCATAGTAGAATATCAGGGGTAAAAAGCGTTATGAAATTGCATATATACAACTATGCGCAGGCGGAAAAGTAAATGTCAACAGTGTACGAGGCTATGTAAGTACAGTGCAAAGCTCGGAGCGGAACAACGACTGGGACCTGTGAAAAATATCGAGCTCTAAAAAGGAAGCATTGTGAAGACGTTGTATCCTGCCAATGGTCGAATGTTCACAGAGGCGAAAAGGTCCATTCTCTCTGGTCAGCTTACGTGGAATTCGGAAATTAAGACAGTTGAGCAGTACAGGACAGGATATGATACCATGCACAAGCTTGTAAAGAAATAACAGATTAGCGCGTTTCGTCGGCAACAAAGTGATGGCAATGATAATAATCCAGCAGCGTTAGAACGAGATCCAGAGTCATTTCTAGCGAAACAATGGTTGTAAATGCTTAGGAATTTTTTCTGGACTCGCTCAATGGCGTTGCTGCTGAAATTAGAAATGCCAATCCAGATCACAGATGCATACTCAAGTTGAGGAAGACATAGCGCGGTGTACAATTTTCGGAAGGGCATAGGAGAACGGAATTCTCTAGACATTTTGCGAACACAGCCTAGGCTGCGAAGACCCCACAAAGAAACACGCTTAGCGTGAGCAGAAAAGTGTCAAGTGCTATCAAAAAGAACACCTAGATCATTAATCTCACATACCTTACACAACGACACAGAATTGACAGAGTTTAAAAATGGCACACACTAGATGTTTGTAGAGTGAAACTCCTTACCTTGGTTTTTGAAATATTTAGGGAGAGGTTATTGCTCCTGCACCATTCAGAAAAAGAACACAAATCAGATTGCAGCAAGCGACAATCGATAACTGAATGAATTTTGTTGAATATCTTTAAGTCATCGGCATACAAAAGGAAAGAAGAATTCCGAATGACAGAAGAAACATTATTAACATAAATAAAAAGAGGAGTGGGCCCAGCACCGACCCTTGAGGAACCCCCCCTAGTAGCTTTGTACAAAGAGGACGTTTGGCCATTAACGGCAATATAACATGATCTATCAAGAGGATAGCTATGAAGGAGATTTACAATTGAAGAACCAACATCAAAGTGTGCAAGTTCATCCACAAGCAGCGAATGGCTGACAACGTCAAAAGCTTTGCTAAGGTCACAGTAAATAGCGCCAACTCGACCCCTCTGCGAAATAGGCGTGGAGACTTGCATCATGAAACTGGCAAGTTTAGTGACAGTTGAGCGGCCAGCGAGAAATCCATGCTCATTCGCAATCAATGAATTTTTTACATCAAAAGACAATATTTTATGAAGAGCAAGCTCAAAGATTTTGGATGCGGCACAAAGAAGGGAAATAGGGCGGTAGTTCGAGGCGTCAATTTTGCAGCCAGACTTAAATACTGGGAAAACACGAGCAGTTTTCCACATGCTAGGAAAAGTTGAAGCCATGCAGGCACTTATTAAATATGGTAGTCAATACTGGGACAAGTATACTGCCATAGGCTTTTAGTATGGCAGAGGGTATGCCATCTGGGCCAGCTGAAAAGGATGGTTTCAAGCGCTTAATGCATTTTGAAATGGAATCTTCATCTAGCGACACAGCATCAGCTGCGTCAACTGCCTTAACCTGCCGACCGTTACTAGCTACAGAGGCTGGAGACTTATAAACAGATGAGAAATGCATGGCAAAACAGTCAGCAACGGCTTGAACTTCTGCTCCATTTGGGTCCAGTATCCTGAAGGACTCGCCACTTTTGCTCGACCGTTTGCGCACATACTTCCAAAACTCAGCTGGCCTGTCAGATGCGCTTTTTTTTCTAAAAATGACATATATAGACTGTGATCGCGTTTATAAAGGCGTTTACAAAGAGTACGAAAACGACAGAATTCTTCCTTCAAATGAGTTGATGCAGAACGTTTATACTTCCTGTGTGCACGATCTTTATGTTTCAGTGCACTTATAAGTTCTGATGAGAACCAGGAGGGATATTTACAATGATGAGGTGTATACGGGGTAATGAACTGGCGCATGCTGGTCAAGATTAGTTCCGTAAGCTGATCGACTTGATCATCAACATTGGGTTTGTCAGTTACCAGTGACCAAACTGTGGTGGACAAGTCATAGTACAAGCCAACGTAGTCACCTCTCTTGAAGGCAATTCTGGGCGTTTTGTCGATTTTTCTGGAAAAGCTTGGTTTTTCTGGTGAAATACAGAGTGTTAGTTTGAGTGGTGGGTGAAATTTGTCAGGACGAACAAGAGAGATGTGAGAGAGTGACACTTCGATAGGTTGATTATTAGAAATACACAGATCTAAGACGTTACCACGGGAATTGGCAATACTTTTGTGCTGCTGTAGGGAATTAAAAGCGATAAAATCTAACAATACGCTGCATTTGTTCTTTAAGAAATGATGATAAGAAAAATTAAGTGTGGTCCAGTCAATTTCAGTTGTGTTAAAATCCCAAAGTACAAGAATTATGTGCTTCTTATGTGAAATTACCACATTTTCAATAGAAGAGACGATCTGATTAAAAGCAATTGGTGAAACGCTAGGCGATACATAGAAACACCCAATCAACAATTTTTCACAGTGCTCAAAGGTAATTTTGACCCAAATTGATTCAGAAATTGTTTCTATGTCCTTGCGTCTAGCAGATCTTAGAGAACTGTCTGTAGCCATCAATACACCAGAAACTTTTTGTTTAGTTGCACAGAAGTCCCGATCAATAATAATAATAATAATAATAATAATAGGGTCATTCCACGCCAACTGTCCCAGCCTTGGCGCTCGACCATCTGCGATTTGAATGAAAAAAAATCGAGGACTATCCATCTGAAGCCAGAAGCCTTCCGCCAAAATATTTTTGGCGAAACAAAAATTTTTCAGTGCCGCAAACCCTATGTGAAGTTTTTCGGAAAGCTCGAAACTATGGCTCGGAAAATGCGTTTTCAAAAAATCTCTTCTTCATATATTAGGCCAGGACAAATTTTTCCCTACATAACGATCGTAGGCTTCTCACTTAAAATAAGTTTCACGAACGTTTAGGCTTTCGTGAAATTTTCATGCGGCCTTAAATATTGACAATATGACCCATATTGGGGATTTTTTCATAGAAAGGTGACATTCAGTGAAATATAATATTTTAATTTAACTGATTGCCAGGAAGTTTTACTGCAGCCCAAAAATAGTTTGAGACGTATATGGCGTGAAATGTTCTGTAGAGCTGACGACAAAGTTGCAAAAAAGTTGATTTTTGCACACGTTTAGTCGTAAATTTAACAATGAGGTGCTCCTAGTAAAATTATGCTAAATAGCGCATTTACTAGCAACATTAGTTGTCTACTGACTGAGATAGTTTTATCAAATTACTTTTTGTTTTAAGGAAGAAAAAAATGTTTGAAGTTGTGGTCTGCCGATGTCTATTTTTGCTCGTGTTTTCTCTTCGAAGAAACGCGCCCAGCGGTTAGTACAACCTACATGGGCGCGAGGTTCGCCACGGAACAGCTAGACAACATAATAATCTCTGCCCGTGCTTACTTGAATGCTTTAATAGTGAGTATTGGCCTGAGTAAGAGAGAAATACGAACTCCGCTAGAGTGAATTTAACCACATGCAGCTGTCCATTGAAGGTCGGCATAGTGAGCTTGCGCAACAGCGGGAAGTGACACCGATGCGTGCAACAACCCGTTGCCTGCGCAAAGGTTTAAAAGTGGCAAAATGAACAGATTAGTTGCTTTAACAAAGGAGATCAGTTGCACTTGTGACGAACACAATCGTATATAAGCATGGGCGTGCGCAGGGTTCCCCATCAGGGAGGGGGTGGGATGCGAAGGTTCATCCCAGCGCACCCCCCCCCCTTGCTAAGTGAATGTACGAGGCAGATTTTGCGCCCCCCCCTCCCTCTTAGGTGACAAGGGGTCAATGTATGGGACAGAATTTGCGCCCGTCCTCTTAGGTGATTAGGGGAGGGGGTGCCCCCCCCCTTGTGCGCACGCCTATGTATATAAGTGATGATGTTTGACCAAGAACCGTGAATTGGTGCAAAAGTACAACATGCGTTTCATATTACAGCAACTGAATTTTTCCTTAATCGTAGTGTTCTTCCCACTTTTATATCTGTGCGTAGGTAACGGAGCGTTGCACGCATCGGTGTCACTTCCCGCTGTTGCGTAAGCTCACTAAGCCGACCTTCAATGGACAGCTGCATGTAGTTCAATTCACTCTAGCGGAGTTCGTATTTCTCTTTTACTCAGGCCAATACTCACTATTAAAGCATTCAAATAAGCACGGGCAGAGATTATTATGTTGTCTAGCTGTTCCGTGGCGAACCTCGCGCCCATGTAGGTTGTACTAACCGCTGGGCGCGTTTCTTCGAAGAGAAAACACGAGCAAAAATTGACATCGGCAGATCACAACTTCAAAATTTTTTTTTCTTCATTAAAACAAAAAGTAATTTGATAAAACTTTCTCAGTCAGTAGACAACTAATGTTGCTAGTAAATGCGCTATTTAGCATAATTGTACTAGGAACACCTCATTGTTAAATTTACGACTAAACATGTGCAAAAATCAACTTTTTTGCAACTTTGTCGTCAGCTCTACACAACATTTCACGCCATATACGTCTCAAACTATTTTTGGGCTACAGTAAAACTTCCTGGCAATCAGTTAAATTAAAATATTACATTTCACTGAATGTCGCCTTTCTATGAAAAAATCCCCAATATGGGTCATATTGTCAATATTTAAGGCCGCATGAAAATTTCACGAAAGCCTAAACGTTCGTGAAACTTATTTTAGGTGAGAAGCATACGATCGTTATGTAGGGAAAAATTTGTCCTAGCCTAATATATGAAGAAGAGATTTTTTGAAAACGCATTTTCCGAGCCATAGTTTCGAGCTTTCCGAAAAACTTCACATAGGGTTTGCGGCACTGAAAAATTTTTTTCGCCAAAAATATTTTGGCGGAAGGCTTCTGGCTTTAGATGGATAGTCCTCGATTTTTTGCATTTAAATCGCAGATGGTCGAGCGCCAAGGCTGGGACAGTTGGCGTGGAATGACCCAATAATAATAATAATAATAATAATAATAATAATAATAATAATAATAATAATAATAATAATAATATCAGGGTTTTAACGTCCCAAAACCACAATATGATTATGAGGGACGCCGTAGTGGAGTGCTCTGGAAGTTTCGACCACCTGGGGTTCTTTAACGTGCACCTAATTTCTAAGTGCACGGGCTTCAAACATTTTCGCCTCCATTGAAAATGGAGCCTTGACAGCCAAGAAAGCTAAGAATAATCAACTGAACCTTAGCTAACGCTACGTATATCCTGGCATAGCCGAGCTAAGCCATTGCAATTTTTTTTCTGCGAATACGGACCAAGAGCCATTGCTAGTCTTGTGATATAGACATTGACCTGTTGTTGCGCGAGCAATCCTCTTCACCTTCAATAATGTCACCCTCCTCAGCCTTTGTTCATCTACTGAATAAGTAATGTAACAGTCGTTGATTAGCATTCATACCTATCGTGCACCAATTCACGCCTTCCTATCCCACGTAATTGATCTCAGAGTAATCAAAATTATCAGGACACCTCAATACTTGACAGCCTGACAACCTCGAAATGATGCAACAAATTAGCTCCAAACGCTGCTTAGGATTACATTTCATTATGTGTCTGATTCATGAATCACCCAAGAAACACAACAGCTTTACAGAGTTTAGAGATGTTCGCGTTTTTGGTGACGAATGAATTTCGAGTGTCTGGGCTAGTAGAATTAAATGCGCAAGGACAGTGCACGTACAGTCGGACCTCGAAAAAACACGAACGTCTTCTGCAAGTAGACTGCCGCTAGAACGTCTTGATGTGTCTAGTCAGATATTTCCAAATGCTCAGCTTGGCGCTAGCTCACAGCACACTTCTATATTTATCTCACTAAATAACTCGCATTGAAGAGGTCTGTCAAGAATTCATGATAATGAAGTTTCAGGCCTCATATACCATATGTCACTGCCGTAATTACACGAAAGTTAATGACTGGTCTTTTTTTTTTTACTATGGCAGCGCAAATAAGGATGTAAAACGTCTCCGCTAACACACACAGCATCCTCGTCTATACTCTGTAGGAAAACGTTCCGTGCATTTCCTTCCTCGGGTCTTGTAAGGTATGGACAATAAAAATATGAAAGTGCAAATCAAACAATCTATTGTGGTCCTACAGCCGTATATATATATATATATATATATATATATATATTATATATATATATATATATATATATATATATATATATATATATATATATATATATATATATATAATCATGAAACATTTTTTTATGAATGCATATAGAATTACAATTCACGCATTACTATAATATTTTGCACATACAATATTTTGCATATTTCGCGCAATGTCCTCTGGTGCCAGTTAACTTATCCGTGCTAATAGTGCATGGATGAGTACTGCGGTAGATGTGATGCATAAAGAGTGAACAAAGAAATTGTTGGCGTTGAAACCGTTGATATAGATTTTCTATCTGGTTTGTAGCACAAACGTGCAGAGTTTTGCGAGGCGCACCAATTTCATAACCTCAAGTAACTTAATTTGAATGAAACGGTGAAAAAGTGTGCAGAAAACACATTAGGTGTATAAAGACATGCGATATGTTCGCAAACGTTTTTATACGTGACACCTAGACAAATGTTACGTCAAATTAAGCTTTCTAGTTTCCTTATTATTTTATCGAGTGGTGTGCCTGTCTGCCCTTGCATGCATTAAGGCAATGTAGTTTACTGGAGTTGACTCTCCTGCATCGGTCGTAGGCTCCTGAAAGAATAGGACTCTTTTTCGCCAGACCACGGTCTCCACACATATCCGCGTATGTTGCCAGGGAAACAATCTGCTCCACGCTTTCCCTACCCGCATTGTTGTACCAACGTGCCATGTTTGGGAGACGGAGAATATCGTGAGCCGTTGCTCATTAGCGGCCGCGCCAAAGCAGCCCGCAGAAACGGATGTTGGTGCCACATAAACCGCGCTGCCTTAATTATCCTAGAGGCATGAAAAAAAGGAAATGATGAAGCGACTAGGGGTAATTGGGACCCAGGCCCGTTTTCCGTGTAGGTCCCTGAAATTTAAGGCCTGTTCCCTTATTCGTTGCCAATATCTCCAAGAACCCTGATACCACAAAAGAATGCTGGAACTGCGACAAAGAATTTCATAGTCAGTGCCAAAAGTTTAGAGACACTAGGTTTCAGAAAACTTTGTTTTTGCAGCTATTTGCTACTGTGTTGACTCGCACTGCAGAGTAGATGTCAGCTGAATTTTAGAACATGCCGCTGAAAATGTAAATTCAAACCTATCTGCTGATGCAGCAGGAATATTCAGCCTTTATTTCTCGTGGTCCTTAGGCAATTGACGCTACCTATACATTCGCTTTTTTGAGCCCATCTCAGTGAATAACCATCGTGCCGAATATATAAAAGAGCCACCGCAGAGTGAGTGAGTGAGTGAGTGAGTGAGTGAGTGAGTGAGTGAGTGAGTGAGTGAGTGAGTGAGTGAGTGAGTGAGTGAGTGAGTGAGTGCTGTGAGTGAGTGAGAGTGAGGTGAGGAGTGAGTGAGTGATGTGATTTATTGAAGGTCCGGCAAGGACAAGAACACTATAGCACCACGTCGGGACCGGCACGTCTAGCCGAGCATGCCGGACAGCAAGCCAGGATTTCCATTGTCCAGAGCGGGACTACATAGAAGCAAGCCCCACTCCTCCTTGCCTTAACCTCGGGTATCTCGATCCGCACTCCCAGAACATGTGAGCTAGGAGGGGAGGTCGGCCCGCAAGACTTGCAGTCTTCATCTCAATACACGTCGGGGTAGTCTTCGAGTAGGAAGGCCAGACACGGATATGTACCGGTCTGTAAGAGCCTAAGGGAAACGGCTTGCACCACATTCAACTTGAGGTGAAGGTGTGGAAAGACCTTTCTGGACGTATAGAAGAACTTGGTAATTTCGTTGTCAGCAGCGGGAGTGTCCCTCTGGCCGTAGGGGCGAGGAGAGTCGGCGTTCCTCGCATAGGAAGCGCGGTCGCTGAGGCCGCGCGCAGCCTTGTGAGCAGACTCATTGAGTTTGAACGTGCACCACATGGTGAATACTGTTTCATGATGATGATGATGACAACAACTTTATTTTCCCCAGATAAGGAAGCCGCTACTCCCCAGTCCTCGGCACACATTCCTAGGTGACAGGGGCCGGCACCTCCGCGATGAGAAGCAGGCGAAGAGACGGATGGCTTGTTGCTGTGCAGCAGTCTCCTCGCTCCGCAGCAGAGCTTCTCAGGCCTGTCTACAATTTACATTTGATTTAGTCCCTGGGAGCTATCGGACTGCCATATTATGCGGTGGAGAATCCCTTTTGCCCCACAGTGCTCGCACTTATCGTTTTGCATAGCATCTGTCTGAACATGATAAGCCCAGACTGGTTTACGAAATTCCCATCTTGCAGGCACTGCCATGCGACTACCTCCCTATTGTTCAGGCTTTTATCCGATGATGGCACCAGTCCTTCAGCTAATAGATAATTTTCGAGGATCTGTGTATGGTTTTGCAGAGGCCTGTCCATATTTCGGAAGTCGGGCGGCTCCACAGTCACCCGGAAGAAGAGAGCTCGGGCTAAATCTTGGGCCGTCTCTGCCAGGAACGGGCGTGTGTGCTGGGGTCCAAATTAGGCGACTTTTTCTGTTTATTTGCCTACCACGTGGTATACGTGACGCCTAATAGTACATTTACAAATGATAAATAAAATACATCTGCTACGTTTCAAGCTTTATGCGTAGAGTTTGATGTGGAGATTCATTACCATGTAGTGGCTTTTTTTAAAGGGGCCCTGCAACACCTTTCTTAGTTATATTGGAATAGTCTCATTATTGACGTATGACTCTTCACGAGTCATATGCCGCAAAAATTTTTCGAATCCGTCAAGTCGAAGTGGTGTTACCAAATTATAGAGATCACGCTCCGCAGCTTTCTCCCTCAACTCAACGCCGCGAGCGCGCGGAAAGCTGCAGCGAGTCGAGGGAGGCAGCGCAGAGGAGCGAGGCTCCGCCCAAGAGCGCCGGCGGAGTTTTTTTCTTCATTTTTTTTCTCTCTGACGTCTGGGCGCAACCACGTGGTCTGTGCCGCCACTTCCGGTCGGCTTGCGTCGTTCTCGTCGAGCGGAGTATCGCGCGTGCTCGAAAACTGCGCGTCGGTTTGGTAATGTTGGGTGTGCACCTCGAACGCCGTAGTGTTTTCATCGCTCTGCCAACCATGGAAGCAAACCTGCGCGCTCGTTTGGAACGAATGACAGCTGAGATCGGTTTCGGCCCATACTCCGATACACCGCCTTGTAAGACGGCACTGGCAGACGACCCCGAAGCGCCGCCATTACCGCACGCCAGCATTGTTATCGGAGACACGCTGCGCCCGTGCCTCGGTCGGTCGTGAGAACGTGCCGACGATGCAGTTCTCAGCTGACGAGGCAACACTCGAACGGCTGCCACTCTCAACGGCAACCGGCGATCGTCAAAAGCACAGAAATATTCACGTTTTCGGCACTGCGCATGGCGAAGAAAACGGAACCATGCAACTACGAGCAGACGAGCTGTCGGTGAGACCGGAAGTGCTCATATTAATGTTTCTTCGGTGTTTTTAACGCGATAACAGAATATAAACATACATATTATCTACTTATTGAACTCCAAATTAACAACGAAAGTAATAATGAGGGTGTTATCGTGATTAAAACATCAGCCAATGGTGGAACTGCCGACAATCGCGTCATATTTTGCCGACTAATACATCATTTGTCGAGAGAAGAGGGAGCGATTTTCAGCTGACTTTGAGAATTTATTGTAAATTCCAGGCCATGCGCATCGCTGTAATATTTGGCTCGCGTGTTCTCGGGAGCCTCGACTACCGATCGGCAGCGCTTTTTGAGCATGCTCGAAAAGTGTTGCAGGGCCCCTTTAAGCCTGTGTCTTTTCTGAGATTGTTTAAAAAGCGTCATGTTAATTTACCGACAAGATCTTGTGTGGAGACGTGTACAGAGCGTCTTTGCGAGAACTAGGAAAATACATTCTAGAAATAATGAACTTGCACAAAACGTTTTGGTTAGATGTCTTACCTGGATATTACAACTAAGTACTGCTCGATTGCGTGAACACTTTCACAATGATACACATTTCTGCACACCAGAAGTGGACAGATATATATTTATGCGTGTGTATGTGTGTGCGTGTTTGTCGTAAAGACTGCGCTGTTTTACAACGAAAGCTGTTATAAGATCACAACAAGGGCCGTTTTTTGGCGCCGTAGTTTGCCGCCGCCGCCGGTGTCCGTAACCACTATCGCTCGAAACAAGAAAAAAAAAAACGAAATAAGGAAACTTTACAGGATGGAACGAGGTTCGAACCTGGGCCCTCTGCGTGGGAGCCCAGTATTCTACCTCAGAGCCATGCCGGTGCTTGCAAACTGCTTTGCAAAACGACCGTATACAGGCTTCATGTCGGGAAGGAACCACGTTGACATATGTAACGTAGCGTGGTAGAAGAGCAAAATAACAACCGAGCGTCACACAATGCGAACTGCACAACGAGTGGTTTCTTGAATGCTTTCAACCCATTACACAGGGCTCTGTCATAATTCTTCATCGTCTTCCGCCACAGCATCAACAAAGTGCAAATAATGCCTTACAGGTGTTTAGCAGATACCACGGTTCTCCGCAGAATGACGAAAAATTGCATAGTTTCTGCTTCCCTACTTCACAAAAATTATGATTTATAGCGTAGTGGGTTCCTCGCAAGTGCACTTCTATTGGTTGCCAAGGAAGCCCTAATGCTCCTATGATTCATTGCCTCAGGGTTTCAATAAAGTTAATTCCCTCTCTCTATATCTTTCTCACGTTAGCGTATGCTATAGAGCGTAGTGGGAAAGTTAAATGACGACCGGGCGTCACACTATGTGAACTACGAAACTAGTGGGTCCTTTTAAAGCTTCGAACCCACTTACAAAAGGCTCAGTCGTAATTCTTCAATCGTCATCAGCCATCGAATCATGAAACTGCTCATAATGCCTTACAGATGGTACCTGCCTTCTCCGCAGAATAACGAGTAATGTCGTGGTGGGTGCTTCCCAACTTCACAAAAACTATGATTTGTGGTGTACTGAGTACGTTGCTAGCTTACTTGTATTAGTAGTCACAAGAGAGTTCATAACGGGCTCTAGAAATGCCGCTCTTCAAGCTTTCGCAGTGACTGTGCTGCGCTCTTCCGCGCCGGCCTGGCGTTTTTTGTTCATGCTCTGCCCTTTATCAATTTGCTACCCTTTTCTCGAAGTGAGTCATTCACTCGCTTCGTGCGCAATGTCTTCACTCACAAGATACGCCGTCACGTGGCCCCGCTTTGTTCTATATTTTCTTGTACAGAAGTACACCGATAGGTGCAGTTTCCACGGTAATAGAGTAGACATTTTTTACTTACAGAAATCAACTTTAATTAAAACTTGCTAGTTCCGAGCATGAGAAACATAGTTTTGTTAAAACTTTGGATGATTATCTCAGGGACTTGCGACTAGATCAATTCATACAACGCTTCCCTCAATTGTTTGCTCCCGCTTTGAAGTCGTGTACATTGCATGTACTTGTCGCCTATTTCTCGTGTGTTTCTACAGGCAGCCTTCTTCACACTGACTCAGTGTCATTTGCAATATGTCTTCTAAGAGCAAATATCGAAGTAGCCACCACCAACTAATATTAGGAACGTACCATGGAATAAACAAAGAACAAAGCTATCGGAGCTGACTCGAAGGAGGAAAGCTTTTTTTTATCTCGCTTTCATTTATTCCACGTAGACTTCCTGCGTATCCTCCCAAATGAATATGTATAAAAGGATATTTCATTACTAACGCTTCTCAGAGCAGTGCTCTGGGCCTCATCCATATTGCAAGCCTGCATTAGACTAAGAGTTATTAGCTGCCGTTCGCAAGCGTGGCGCGCAGCCTCTGTGCAGCAAAGCTTATAGCGTGCGGAAGAAGCGAAGCGTAGTTTTTCGTTGGTGCCGCAATAGCCCCAACTACGAGAGCTTACGACATTCGTATTTTTATTTATTGATTTTATACTATCGATACTGCAGTCTCATCATGGCAGGTGCGAAGAAAAGAACATAGTTTGCTTAAAAAATGTGTGATTTTGTATACGCATACAAATGCGTGAAGCGATAAATGAGTAAAATAATAAAACTAAAGACACGAACAAAAAAATACACGAATGGGATTAAAAAGCGAGAAGCCCGCCTAAAATGCAAAATGCTGGAAATAGCCATTAAAGGGAATACACATTTCAAAGACGAAATTTTGTCGTGTCGATAACAAAAGTGATACAAAACTAAATGACAAAGCAGAGAGAAAATGGCATAAGCATATTAAACAATACCAAAGAAGTAGTCCAATTTTATTCTTTTTCCTCGCGGCTTTTTTTTTTTTTTGAGCACAGCAGTTTTTTTTAATGCTACTTTTCTTCCCGTTCGGCTAAAACAAAGATCATGTAATGGGGCGTTTATTTTTCGGGGCTCCTATATTCGCCTATATGTTCACACCCTACAAGAACTTTCCATTCGGTACACTCTAAGAAAAAACAAAAGTTTCTTGACTTTTTTTTTGCGAGTATAGGCTTGCCATGCATATGACTCTCTTTAAAGAGCCACGTGTACACTCTTTGAATATCATTATACATGCTCCCGTCGGAGAGTCGTGGGGCCGAAAAAGTATATAAAAGGACATTTGTTGCAGTTACGATATAAACGTGAAGGGATTAAAGTGGACGAAAGGACAACTTGCCGCCGGCGTTATTCGAAGGTTGCAGGTTCGGTCCCTTCCGACAGCAAGTTCTCTTTTCGTCTACTTTAGATGCTCCGCGTTTATATCGTTTACTTACTACAACTGACGTCCATTATGCTTACTTTGGCCTAATTGTCTGTTGGTTCTCATTGACGTTGCCTCTTTAACGGGATTCATATACGTGGGAATTCAGTACTCATCCAAACGTGTGACACATACTCTTTTTTTCGTAGTGTAATTGAAATGAAAAGAGCAGCTCGAAGCTTATCTGCACATACTGAAAATGATGTATTAATGACTTCAGAAATGTCTCGAGAATCATCATCTTGGCCGAACCACCGATTCAGTCTACACCCACCAATATACCCCCCCGCCCCCGCTATTATTATCTCTGCCATCACAGTGTTCCGAATTCGCGCTTCGCGAGGATTGATAAATTACATCGTTACATAAAGGAGTGATGTCAACGCATTTGTAAAATAACGACTACAGGGAATGTTACAAATATAGCAGGCTCAAAATTCACCACCACCTTGAACACGTTGGCTGAATTAAAAGTACCAAGCGACTCCCTCATGTTCACTATGAGCGTGTACATAAATCACGCGTACCATCGTAGGAATAGAATCGTTTGCATCTTAAGGTATTCCGTAGTAATTCCTACCACGACGTCAGGGAAGTCAGTACAAGCCATCCATTTTAATTCCCATCCTCAAAATTATATTGGGAGGGTATGTGTTGGCTAGACAGTACGTCTCTAAAAGGCGGCCGCAAAGAAGCTCTACTGATAACTTTGACCTTTCAATAATAAAGTACCTAAGAGCCAAATCGTACAGCACGTGGTATGTTTTCTGTTAATAAATTCGAATTAGTTTCCTCGCACACGGGCAAACTACACAGAAGGCTGAAGAAAGTTATTGAAAGGCTAGATGTTAACTCATCTAGATTGCCAATGCGAGTTATTTTATTTGTGACGTAATATATAAACTAACATGATCAGAAGAGCTGTAGCATCCGTGTAGGTAGATCTGCCAGAAAAAAAGCGCCAATTATATAATAATCGCTGGGGTATTGCGCGCCAGAATCGGGCTATCCGGATTCATTTCGAGCACTGAGCACTCCGGATTCATTTCGGTCACTCGGGCTTCTTTAACGTGCACCGTACTATAAGTGCACGGCTGCTCCTGCATTTAGCCGCCGTGGAAGTGCGGCCGCCATAGCTGAGTACCCAACCTGCATCCTTGAGTTTAGCAACGCCACAGCGTACCTCCTCGGCTACCGCGGCGAGTTGCGATAGCATATGCTGTCCAGAGCGCCAGGTCAGCATGTATGGAGAACGTGTTCCTTTATTGTTTGTTGTCTCTCGCGTTCGGGTCCAGCTACAGATGCCTAATCACCCATCTAAGCCCGAATCAGATTTTAGTGGCACGAGCTCCGAGTAGCACTCTAATTTCTACTTCCGAGCATAACCGTCGAGCACTTCCGGTTTTCCGAATACTCGGAAAATGTCTTCCGAAAATAAATCTGGTAGGAAAGCGGTGGTTCTGGCTGAAGTTAGGAGTTATATTGGATACATAAGATATCGGAGCATAAGTTTGCATAAGATTAGGGACAAATAACTCTCAGGATAATTATTGTAAATGAAATAAATGAGTTCATTGAAAGAGCAGACGGTTTTCTTGAGAGCGGCTGGGATTGTAGCGGCACCTGGCGGGTCAGATGGCGACCACGCGCTATTTTCTACGTGTCCTCTGAGATCCGGTCCACCAGCCCGACGAGGAACGAAGTTAACCCAAGAAATACACCAGCGCACAGGAACGCCTACGTGCGAGTGGCTCTACCAGGCACCTAACTGAAAGATTAGGGTCGCCTCCGGATTTTCTATTTGCATAAGTATAGGTGTTACACCTGTTACAAGTTCATTTGCTGAATAATTAAATGCTACGCTTAGAGAATGCAAACGGAGGGTGAGTAGTAAAAAGGAGAGGTAGCCCAAGAAAGCTCGTAACTAGCCTTCTAACCCTCACCAAGACGAAAGAAGAAAAACGCACAAAGCCCTGCGTATCAAGCCTTTATTCTCGTCCTCTTGCTGGACTCTTTTTCTCTATTCTTGGTGATGCACCACTTCAGGCTAGTTCACTGCCCTCCTGTATGGAAAATTGAAATGGGAACGGAATGCAAGCACCGCTGGCTCTTTCCGGTCGATATTGTTGCTTGTTATCGATCGATGGAGTCGCGGCTCGTTCACGGCTCGTAGAGCGGAATGTGGGCCATCTGAGAGCCTTGTTCAAACGAGTCTTCGATGGACTAAGACTGGCGCCCACTACTCCGACAGTGGCCCCGCAGAGGTTTGCGAAACTGGCAGAGGAAGAAGAAGAGACGACGAAGCCACTCAGAACCGCAAGTAGGCTTACTGTTCTGCGTCTAGCAAACTGGGAGAAGTCATCCAAAACCAAGAAGAAAGAAAAATAGGAGGACCGCATGTGGAGATGGCCGGCGTAAACACTGTTCATGAGTGCAGGCGAAGAATTGGACTTTTTCTCTCGTCACTACCTTCATTCATCAGTTCGTCGGTCTGACCCAACATGTAGATATATTGATTAGCCATCTCTCTCTGTTCGCAAGGTCGTGAAGTGCCACGCCGGAGTAACGTATAGCAGCTCAATGAGAAATGCTCTCCTCCATTCCTTCCGAACCCTTTCGCCTCCTTTTAGCCGGTGTTATTTCAGAAGGGTTATGTTTCAATGTTTCATTTCAATGCTCGGCTAACAAGCTGCCGTGCAGAGGCTCGTTCAAACGAAGATGACAGGGCACACCAGCTCTGTCATTTCTCAATGTCAGCACAGTTGTGCTCTTCGTTTATATCTACTGTAGGACGAAGGCCTCCCATTTTCAGGCGTTATCCGGTTACGAATCGCTTGCGTCAGCTGAGTCATTTAAGTGCCAGCAAGATTTCGAAATCTTACCGCACGGGTGGACCAACTCGCTCGCGAAAGCACATACCGAGTGACGGACGCGCCTGTCGACGAAACCATAGTCCCTGACAAAGACGAGCGACCAAGTAGTCGAGACAACATCCTCGAAGCTCAACGGCTGGAGCGACGCACTACGGCACCACCTGATCCGAAACTGAAGAGAAAGCAATCGAGAGACTGGCTCCGACTGCAGACGAACACGTACCCCAACCTACACACACATTCTAAGATACACCCCTCCGAATATCGCGATGAGTGCTCCTGGTGCGGAGGGATACCAGCACTGACACACATTAAATAGAGCTGTTCTTCGCGTCTTGTTGCGGGAAACTCCGCTCTCATAAAAACACACACATTACCACACTGGTCGTGGGAGGCGCGACTCTCGGATCACGAATTGGGAAGCCAACTGGCAACCCTGGACCAGGCCCGGCGAGCCGCTATTCGCAGCGAGATTGACAGCACCATCGCCCCTGCGTTTGTGTGGATCGTCGGCAGTGCGCTGTGTGTAAGTGTACGTGGCTGCTGTTCCTGTGTCGTCATTCTGCGCTCTGTAAGTGTCGCAAACGTTCCTATTTCCAAGCGGAAGTATTGTTCGGTTTCGCAATGCCACAGATAATGCAAACAGCCAGAGATAAGCTTTCATTCCTGCCCCGGCGACGCGCAACAACACCGAGTGGCTTGTCAGGCGTCGGAACGGCAAGTCGCTTTGCGACGGTGCGTTGCAAGCACTTCAGTCACGGTGGGTTGAAGCGTCGCTGACGAAAAGTGTTCATGCTCAGTTAAATACTCTAACGCGTTTCTCACTATGAGACCGTAATATGTGCATTCATGCTTGCTGTATGCGTAGTTTCTGCGGGATACGTGCGTGAACACTGTAGCTGTCCGCAAAAGATTGTGGCGGCTTGGGCACGGCTGACAGTCATGCCTTACTTGCGCCTTTGCGCACTTCCGCAAGTAATTCAATTGATTATCCAAGTATGCAATGCGGTCTACAATCACAGTGCGCCACTTTCGCCGTGAATGCAAGGTTAATTGTTTACGCCAGCTGCAAGCCCTTATAGGCGAGCGTCACATGGCCTTACCTACTGTTGTTTCCGTGTTTTCCGTCGCGCTTATCAACTACGACAAGCATTTTCAGTGTTCCTAAGTGAGAAATATATAAACGCCCAAACTCGTTCAGTTTCTGCATAAACTCGTGCAGAGTAAAAAAAAATATCGTTCCCCGAGCCAGAAATTAACGGACCATATATGCGATGAACTAGTATCCGAAAGCGAACTGATAACCACAGCTCATGCTAATATATTTGTATTTTTTTTAATGTTTCAAACGAATCATCCAGTAATGATTGAGACCTGATATAGTACCAAAGTTGAAGTTACCGTAGCGCACATTTGATAAGCGTGAGCTGCCTCGCAAAGGGCGATTCAACAAATTGCAGTACGCGCCGCGACCAAACCATATTTGAACATTGTTTTCTCGTTAGTCAACGTGACGTGAACTTTCTTTCTTTCTTTTTTTGGTCTTTGCTAAGCCCGGAGGGCTGGAGGACAAGCGTATGTGGTTAAAAGTGGCAAGCGTACGTGGTGCGGTCTTATTGAACGAATGCTTTTCTTATCGCTACTTAGAAAAATAAAAGCGACTGGCTCTCCGACCTTCAATTACAAAAAAGGAAAGAATAAGATTACTGAACGTCGACCAAATCGTCCCCGTTGCAACTTCCATCGCGAATTCTCCAGAAATAAACACAGGACACACTGCTGCTGGAGCGGCGGCGGGCCACCCGCATCCACACTTCGGGGCTTTGTCCGTTTTACACTAGGTGCCGACTTTGTTCGATCTCGCGGCCAATAGCCAGTGGAGCACTGGACGAAGGGCCCCACCCACTTTAGTTGCTAATAGGGGTGTCTAATAAACGTTTACTCTCCCTCTCTTATCACAATGTCTATTTGCGTTGTTTGATCCATCCACTCAACTGTATATCGGCTCGGCGTACTCACTGCGAGATTAACGAGTGTAGGGTTCAGTTCAAAGGACGAGGGGACCTTATTCACTTGGCTGCCGATTTGAGAGAAGGTTGTGCACCTTGATTTCGGTTCACATTATAGGACCTCTCGTGATTTTGAATGATACTGAGTACTCGAAAGCGGCATACGGTGTAGGTGTGTTGTTTGGGGCACGATGAGATAACGGAACCCATCCACTCCAAGATTTCATTTGGTTGAACACTATAAGCAGGTTCCTGTTAACTGCACTATGTACATATAATTCATTTCAGCTTATGATAAATAAAGCGCGATGCTCTCGGTAGTATTTTAACACGAAAGTGTTTTATGCCGGGGTCAACGAAGTACTTCCGTTAGCGGATATGACGTTCCAAAATGGACGCCAACGGGTGAGAAAGAAAAAAACCAAGAAAAATATCCGCCGCTGCGAATCGAACCACGACGCTACAGCCCCGACGGTAAGCGCCCGAGGCTACACCAACTAAGCCAGCTTGGTTTTTTTTTCCTTTATCTTAATTCAGCTTGGCAGGTGCTGGACACCTCACGAAACGCGCCTTACATCTTTCACACATTCTCTCTCGCACGGTGCTCTCTGTTGGCTGTAGATAGGCGGGGCGGAGCGGGGGTGATCCCGCTGTCTGTGAGAGGTGAAAAGAAGTAATGCTTCACGCTTGACACTCAACTAGCGCTTACTCCGAGATTGCGTGCGATATCGGAGGTCATGGTTAAAGAGTCTCGATACCGGCGAGGGACACCGGCCGCGCTGGCGTCGCCGAGGCACCCTAGACCACGGAGCAAGAATTCTTGAGGAGGCGAAACTGCGCTCGCTCGGGCGTCCTAATAAAGTCACGGAATCGGGCACAGCACTCACGCGCCCCCTGGCGTGAGAGTCCGCTAGCGGAAAGGGAAAGTGCGCGCGTCCCTCTCACCGCGCTCTCCGACGAAGCTCGTCGGTTTAAGGCCATTCGTCGCCGATTCGCCGTTCGCGCTCCACGCCCGAATGTTTTTTTTTTTTTTGTGAGTTCTAGCCGGCTGCATATTTTAACGCGACAGCGCTAAAGAGCTCGTTTCGCAGAAATACCGGTGTCGGTGTCGGTAAGGCTAGCAATTGAGAAGGCGATGCGCACGGGGCCCGATTACGCTATCGTGTTCTACTCTTAAATGCGAGGCTCAAGCACACTCCAAGTTTTTTCGGTAAATCAACGAGAAAAATGGCGTCACATACAGGAAAATTACCAGCGTGATGTATTTTGTGCAGCGCGAAATATATCTTTTTTTAGAAAGTGAACCCAATGAGTTAGGTATAATTTATTTCAGCGAACGATGGGACTTACCCATTTATGCCATCAATTCAGATTTAGGTTGTTGCGGCGGTCGCATTTAGATGGAGGCGAAATGCTGAAGGCCCGTGTGCTTACATTTAGGTGCACGTTACAAAACCCCAGGTGGTCGAATTTTCACGTTGTCTTTTGTTTTTTTGAGAACAGCAGACAAGTAGCTGGGACAGTGCGCGGAAAGATTGAAGGCACGGCGTCTCGTAACAACACTGGCCGTTTCGGTTTGTCAAGGAAAATTTCGCCACCAAGCTCGCCATAATATCGCCGCCTGTCTATGTCACTGTCCGAGAAGTGCTTCTCGCAAACAGAGTCACGAGGCGTCAGCCAGGCCCGCCACTAGGGGGGGGGGGGCGTGAGGGGGGTTCTGACACCCCCGAAATTTTTGCATGATTTGTCTTTTCGGGTGATGTTTCGGGTGAAACTAAAATACTTGCACGCCTTCGCAGCGACCGTAATCAATGATTCATCGTGAAAATAACAACATTCTCTTCGTGAAATTATCTACGTGGGTTGTTATACTTTTCTTCCAGAAACAGATGACGGTACTTTTTTTTCTTGTGGCAGTAGTTATAATCTGCATTGCAGTAGTTATAATCTGCATTGCACGGCGGCAGGTAACGGTTCGCGGTGCATTGGGATGGGTCTCGCGCTGTTTCGTTTCGCTGTAAATGTTTCGAGCCACTGCCTGCCGACACACTCGCTTTTTGTTCTGTTCGTTTTGACTCGTTAAAATGCTTTCGCGAAGTGCATTTAGCTGACTTCAGGGGAACGAAGGGACCGTTGAAGCTTTCACCGGATGACACTCGTTTCAAGCCCGAGAATATAACGGACCGGTGAGTAAAAACCCATTGCTTCAGTTTTTTTTACCAATGGCTTTGCGTGGGTGTCACACGGAGGAGACGCACTGCAATATTCAATTTTTCAACGCCATACTCTGTATGAGAAAACGTGCGTTCCTTGCGGCGTGGTTTCACGTGGGAGCGAGTTGCTGAGTTTATCGTTCGCTTAACATTAACCAGGCCGCTGCAATAAAGAAAGGCAACTGCTTCACCAACGCCTCGCATGTATCTTAGTAACTAGCCTGTATATCAGTGCAAAAAAACATATGAGTTATAGTTTGCCGGTGTCGCATTTGAAGAAGCCAGGTTTAGAGGTCTCATTTCTCCTGTTGTCAGTTTAGGTTATTTTTACTACACATTTAGTGTAACAAAAGCTTCACATAATTATGAGTGTACTTTCACTTTAGTGTGATAAAAAACCGTCACTATAATCAGAATTTTTTTTTCTGCTGTAGCCTCCTGGCCTGACAAGGAAACAGCTGTGTGCAATGAGCAAGGCACCTGTTACATGACACGCCTTGTAAAGAAGCTAGCCCGAGTGATACAACATGCATTATAAGGTACGTTTACATATATGTATAACAAACCGCTGTTTTTGTTCACTATGTTTATATGTTTACTTTTGCAAATTTTAATATTCATTGATTATGCTTATCAATATCTTGTGATGTCATTACTTGTTTTTCCAGGATTGCCAGGCAACAACAGGGTGACTACCCCCGAATGTCCACTCTGCAAGTGCAGCGAAACATGTGTACGTCTGCTACAACAGGTCATCTTCAACCTCACGCTTGCAATGCTGTATTTGTGAATGGTTTACCAGGCATCTCGTGGAGGGGAGCCTACAATCGTCCACAAGCATTAGCTGTCTACTGTGTCATGCAATCTACACCGCAATAGCCTTCAAATTGAACACTAGCTCCGTGCATTAGTTACGTTACGTGGCACTGCTGAGCTCAACGACGCAGGTTTTATACCCAGCCACGGTGGTCACATTTCATTGGGGGCGAAATGCAAAGACACTCGTGTGCTTAGATCTGCGTCTGAAGTTCAGGGAAAGACGGAAGCTTGAAGAGACGAAAAATTTGTTAACAAGAGGTGTCGCTGGAGCAAATGTTTCGACATGCAGTCTTGTCTTCTTCAAGGCTACAACTGCGTTTGTTTAACTCCAGGCAGTTAGAATCAATCTAGAGTTGCCCACTACTGTATCACTCATAATCATATCATGCTTTGCATGTGAATCATCAGAAATTATAAATTTAAAGGTAAATATATAGAAGTCTGTCTGGCTGGGCAAGATTATAAGAATAAAAAGACCCTCCAGCCACATTTAATCATTAGTCTTCTTAATTTAAAAAGCTAAGAGACCGAACGGGTCTCGAAACGTAGTTTTTTTTTAATTATAAATCGCATTAGAAAACGAACATCACGGCAGTGAGGGCAATTAACAGTCTTTCCAACATCTAATAATATCTGGGGTTTACCGTCCAAAAACCACGATATGATTATGAGGGATGCCGTAGTGGAGGGCTCTGGAAATTTCGACCACCTGGGGTTCTTTAACGTGCACCTAAATCTAAGTACACGGGCCTCAAACATTTTCGCCTCCATCGAAAATACAGCCGCCGCGCAATATAAATGCAACATTTAGTTGTGCCGTATGAGACACTTTACAAACTACGCTCAAAACTGTTTTGCGTTAATTAACAGCGTTTAGATCATAGAGGTTTACAAAAAGTTACGAGAAAGCTTTACAAGGCCGTGCTCATATACATTAGCCTTTGCACATATGTTCAATGGGCTCCTTCAAATTACTTACAGCTAATAAACAAATTACAAGTGTGACGAGCACTTCCAGCACAGCTTCACCAAGCATGTTTATGTTGTCGTGATTAGTGAGATTGTGTTCAGTGAATATGGTAGTGTTTTTCTTTATAGCAGAGAAACGTCCCAAATTTGTGTGAGCACACCTACTTCTGCTGTTTGATTAAATTAACATGTCACAGTTGTAGCACATACCACTATGAAGTGAAAGTCTGTGAACTACTGTCACGAAAAAACGTAGGAAATCGAAGAGGTAATTCAAAAACATACATGAACTTAGACTTATCCACAGCCACATTACAAGATTTTACGTATTGTCACGGGGTCGTGACGTCGACGAAAGCAGCAGTCGATGTGTCCAAGATGAAACTTTTTATTTGGCCAAACTTGTGGCCGGGAAACGAAGCGTCGGCCGTCGATAAACTGATCTGTGGCAAGGCGCGTCGGCATTTATACCTGCGGCATCGAACATTCGAGCATTATTACTGCGTCAGTTGGAGAATACACTCAGCTGTTCGCGATTGCGCACTCCAGCCTAACAGAAGATCCTAAAATAATCTGGATCTTCCCAGACATTCTGACACGGTTTGCGCAACGCAGTAACTACACGTGCAATTCGCCAATAACATAAAACATACAAAGAAAGCGCATGTGGCAGTATTTCAGGCTGGAGCTTCTATTCTAAAAGTAGCAGGGAGAATACATACTTGAGCTTCCAAGCCCAAATATATTGAAAAAGTAAATAACACAATAACAAGTATGCAATATATACATGACCTTTATTTATCCAGCATTGGCACAGGTTCACATCATGACCTACCAGTTGATTTCGTGAGTGTTTGCTTGCAATATAGTGCTCAAGTTCTATCGACATGTCTATGTGATATAGAGATTGTGCTCGTGGCTGAGCAGTTGTTTAGTGTTCTGTGCGAACACCAACAAAGATGTACACTGCATGCCTAAAGCTTATTTTCTTAGAATGTGCTTCTGGCATCTGTAAGCACTCGCCTTATGTCTCTGTTTCTTTAGCATTCATCTACGCTGCACACTCAGCAGTCCGATTACTACTAGCGCCAAGAAATTCTAGCTGTAGAAACTGTGTAACTGAACTATAACGAGGAACAAAACGAGCCTGCAATATTTTCTTCCACCTATTACCTGAATATGTAATACGTATGGTATAGCTTCACGGCCGAGAATCGCCGAGAAATTCGCGCCTACCCTGTAGACAAAACGCGATATTCCTTATTTGTAACGCGTTCAAGGTGACATCGCAGAGCGAGAAAGATGCAGAACTGTACGCAACTGCGAAAGTTCACGTAACAAATTTATAAAAACTACATAGCTCTCACTGCGCTAGCTATCTCTCGGCGTAGCGCATGTTTCGTTTCCGACTCCACCACCATGCACTCACTTAAAGATCAACACAACCTGGCAAGCGGCTGTTAAACTCGGACGCCGCAACACAATGAGAGCAACGTTCTTTCAGCGATCTCGGTGTTCAGTTATATGCAGATATTTGTCAGCTTTGAGACTACACACGCACGGGTTGAAAGCTTTCGACGTGTATGAGTGACTTCTTTTGCTTGGACTTGACTGTATACATTGCTTGTACTACCTTGGGGACTCACAATAAACGATGCAAACCTCACTTGATTGACGCTGTTTTTGCCAGTCGAGGCCAGTTTGGTCACCTGGCGATAACTATTACACACGCGAGCCGCGATTTAGCTGATTTAGCAACGACAAAGAACAAAACACCACAGGGAGCAAAAAGCGCAGTAGCGCGACCAGGGCGAACCGACCGCAAAAATATAGTGTACTAGAATACGCAAAAATGCGTTTGTCTAATGATGATGATAGTACTTGCAGCGCCATCTCGCCTCGCTCTATTGCAGTTCAGTACGCCGCCGCTACCCTTATTTCCGTACTACAGCCAAAGGTACAGTTTCCGTTCTCTAAAGTGGTAGATGTTCTCTGGGGTTGCTGAATCGAGTGACGTGCCGACAAACAGAAGGACAGACCAAAATTTCTGCGTTTAGGTTCCCCAAGAAAGACTATCGTCTTTAAAAATTATTTACACTATGTACGTATATTCTGCGTGACATATCAGTGTTCAGGGATACATTCACATTTTCCCAATTGTACATCACTAACCGAAGAAATGCAAAACTGTCACTGTTCAAGCACTCCATACACTCGTTTAACAATTGAAGCTGAAACGTGCGGCTCGTGTCTTTGTCACTGGGTCCATCCCCGCGTTTTATGAAAGTCTTTCTCAGTTATTGGTTACACCTCTCTATAAATCTTAATTGCTGTTTGCCGCCCGTTATGCCCTTCTTATTTTTTTAGTGGACCAGCGGTAAGTAGTGGTGCTTGCCCATTTCTGTTCCACATATACTCTGGACGATTTTGGTGCACATAGGACAGACGAATGTTTGGCTTTGTAACAGCTTATGTATGCGCGAAGTACACACCATAGAATCTGCTTTTCGAATGCACCTACTAAACTAGTCTTGATATCTCTGTCCTTCAAATCATGTCTTTTAACAGTGAAGCCGTTTTAAAGTGGAGCTTTTGCCATCCATTGGCCTAAGCCGCCTATCTCATGTGCAGCAGAGGATCTTGCAACACTGCTTGTGCTTCAGCACCGCCTGGATAGCAATACAGATAAGCCAACCGAGAGGTAGAGAACAAAAGAAGATGTACTAATAAGAAGGACAGGCAGAAGTTTGTTGAATGTCGTCAAGGTGTTGTGTACAAGATTCCACTTTCTTGCAGGCGATATTATGTCGGTCAAACGGGGCGGTGCGCTAATGACCGCATGCGCGAGCGCTCGAACAAGGTTCAGAAAGAAGCTACAGATAGTCACTTATCTCTTAATTGTAACAGTTGCGGTGGCCATCGATATTTCAAAGATAGTACTTTCTTGTCGAAATACCATCACGAGCGCGCGCGTCTCATTTAAGAAGCTTATCGCATCCACAATAGCGGCGCGTCACCTGTAATCCTTCCTTCGATTTCCCCTTCTGAAGGAGATAGAATTCATGTCCCATTGACCGCCTTAATGCCTCTGCGCAGGCCGAGTCTCCAATTTTCAGTAGTATCATTGCGATAGTGGTGAAGTAAATTTATTATGACTGAAGGAATAAAACACATTTGGTTATTAGTCAGCGCCATGGTCGCGTGCCAGGACAGCCACCTCCCACCGTTTCCACCGTACTACGTCGTGGACGGCCGAAATGGCGAGTGCAGACGGAGCAGCTAGCACGAAGTGGTACTACGACGTACCACTTCGTAGTGTCTGCTCGGTCTCACTTGACAGAGCGTCGCGATTCCCAGTAAGCGGCTTTCTCATCGACAGTGCGAACCTTCATCGGTCTCTCCATTTTTGCGTCTGGAACACCGCCTCCGCGCGCCGGCTTTACACTGTTGGTTGTAACGTCACGTCTGGCGCGACCGAACGGTTGCGCGCAGTGTCTAGGCAGGCGGGCTTGTGGGGGAGCCGTGTAAGGGCTAGCCAAGCAGGCGCACAGCTGTGCAGTCGGTCGCTAGACAACGCGTTGGTGTGTCATCGCGGCGTGGAGCTTTTTGTTTGTTTGTTTGTTTGTTTGTTTGTTGTTTGTTTGTTCGTGTTGAATAGATTACGGCCTCCTTAAACAGCTCCTTGTTAAAAAAGCAATGGTAGAACACAGAAATACTTCGAAAATATTTCCAAAATAAAAAGCACTTAGAAACTACATGAAAAAACTATACAAAGGTGAAGGGGCGGATCAGCTTTGCTGTATTGACAGCTTTGACGGAGTGGAAATGGCTGCATTTTTGTTTTCGATTTGCTGCAAGTTTGGATTGTTTCAACTCATGTTCCTTCACATTTTGTCTCAGTTTTTTTTTCGGTCAAGAAAAAAAAAGCTCGTTTGGGTCTACAAAAAATACATTGCAACGTATGTTCACAGAGTGGTAGCACAGAAATTTAAACATGCGTAATTTTACACGTGCGAGAGTTTTCTGAATGTTGTGTGGAAATATACGAGACTAGCAACGGAAACGAAAGGTCAGAATACAATCACCACCCAAAAAGAGAGCACAAAAAAAGCAGTGCTGCGACCAAGCTACGGCTGTTGAGCCCGAAATGATAGCTGAAGAAGAATGAAAACAGCTTTCTCAGGCATCTCCTTTCAACTTTAGCTTCGTCCTAAGTGAAATTCAGGACGCCCACAAAGCCAGCTTAATTCAAGCTCGCAAGCTCGCCCTCAGATGATCAAAGGGCCATTTCCTTTGTATGAATCTTTCCACGTGAACATTCTTTTATACGAAAGCAGCTCCCCGCACGAACTCTCTTGCCGCTCTGCGAGGCTTCTGTTTGCTGAGCGAGTCGTCAGAACGCGCTCTATTTCGCTGAATAACCTTCGACAAAAGGGCTCCACCTTCTCAACTCCCAGATACCTTTGAGAATACGTTACTCTCACTTACACCATGAACATTTTTAAACCACAATTTGCTTGTGTAAACTCACTATAGAGCTCTTCGTAAAGTCTTTCAGTTATCTCTTTCTTTCAAATCAAAATAGTTGGTCACCTTTTCCTATATGTAAACTGAACGGTAGAAACTTTCAAAATTAGGTGATACAATGAGACTGCTGTTTGGACGTTTCCGGTCGAGTGATTTAGTTCACAGAAAAAGATTATTTACATCGTGAACTTGGTATTATATATAGAAGAACAACAATGACAACTTCATTAGGATCTGTCAAACATAGCCACGGCTAAAAGAGTCCAGTCCACCTTTTATAATTTAACGTTATTTCGTATGATATGAGACAAGATTTATTAAAGCTATATACACAGTGTTTTGCTTCATGTGCAGAAGACACGTCTTTTTTTTCTGCTACTGCAAATAAGTAAAACCTCATTTCCACTCTGCTTTCAGTATTTACCTTCTTTTTATATTTGCCATTTTTAGCCCGATTGCAAAAGTCATTGTAGAGAAGTCCACTCTTTCTGATCTTTCTGGTTGGTGAACTTTCGATATCTTGTTGAGGATTGGTGCGTGGAAATTTTGCTATGGATGTCTAAACTGCGTGCAATTTCTTGATGTTCTAAAAACAAGAAAGAGAATGCAATGTAGGTTGACGCCTTACGATCTTCCTGTATAAACAACCAACCTCAAGTTCATAAACATAGCTATTACACAAATGTTCCAAAAAAAAGGGGGAACAGCACCGTATTTTTTCATCACGCTTTTATCTTGGTGGCAACAATAAAATGCTGGAATGGTCCTTGATTGTATCATAGATGACTCTACTCGATTTTCATTACCATCCAGGCAACAACCGCTTGAAAAGAAATGCGAAACAACCGAACGCGTAGATGCAGAACTGTTGGCGTTGCTTTCCATCGCTACAGTAAGTAGTCTTCACCGCGCCATTGAGTTCGTCGGCGAACACGACGGATTTCTCATGGTCATAACCTTTTAATGAGATATTTCTTTTAGGGGCGAAGCTCCTTAAGGCGGCACCCTTTCGTCCCTCGTAGTCGTAGTCGTAGTCGTAGTAGTCGTAGTGCGTAACCAGTCTTACGCTTTGACCTCCAAGGTGGTGCCGGTGGGAGATTTTTCCTGTGCGGTTGTTGAACAATAAAAAATTCGCAGCGTGCGCGTTAACTAAAAGCCGAATTCTTCTGTCTCTCATTCCCCATTAGCAGCCATTGGCATGTTCCAGTAGGAAACGTTAGTAGAAGTACAAGTGTAAGTGTTAGCTAAAAGCCGAATTCTTCTGTCTCTCATTCCCATTAGCAGCCATTGTTTACCTCCAAGGTAGTGCCTGGTGAGATTTCTCCTGTGCGTGATTAAACAATAAAAATTTTGTTCAAAACGCCGTTGATTCATGAAATAAACCAACGAAAGACGCCAGATGTTTTCTAAAAGCAAAACGAAAGAACGCCAGATGTTTCTAAAGCAAAACGATAAGACGCCAGCTGCTTAACGAAAGACGCCAGATGTTTTCTAAAGCAATGGTTTTCTAAACAATGAAAATTCACAGCGTACATGTAAAATTAAAGTGAGCTGCAAGTCGTCATAACTCATCGAACCTTTAGTGTAAACGCGCCCGATCTCACGTCGGTGATGATGTACTGGGCAGAATTCACGGAAGATTCACGGTTTACCGATAAACCTCCGCAGCTTCGCCCACTCATCATCATTCACTCCGTGGATATGCTGTGATTTTTTTTTTAACTTGAAGGTAAAGGCCGTTCATTCGGTTTGTTGGTAACAACTTTATTGATAGTCCTGTCGCGTATCAATAAAACTAACTCGATCTGCTCTATAGTCTTCTCTTGTCCACTTGCCCAGTCTGCACATCTGCGTTCATGTGCCGTAGAAAGCCAGTTCGGATCAGTTGATGTAAATGTCTAGTCAGGCAGTGTTCCTAATAAAGATCGGGCTTCCAAAGAGACTGCAATACCGTGTCCTAATTCTTCCTTTCTCGTTCTGGCTATTCATTCGCCGCTATTGTTACCATTTAGCCGCAATCGAATGAATGGGAGTGCCTGTTTTAATTGTTACTGTTTGCAATCTTCTCGCGTTCGGTTCTCGGTTTATACGAAGCCACCTCTAATCTATAGCACGGATCTGGCAGCCATGACGATGCATGAGAAAGGAATCTGTGTAGCGAAAAAGAACCCGTACAAAACATTTCCTTTGAGAGCCAGATCCTTTCGCAATTATTAGTATTTATTCAAAAATTTTCGTTTTAGCCACAGAGTTGAAAGACGCGAGTGTTTTGTATTTCAAGTGCATGCGCCGACAAGCTGGGAACGAAACTCGATCGCAAGCATCACAAATCGGCACAATCCATTGTTCAGTCGCAATATATACGGTCTTGGAAAATGAAAGGTGATTGAATCATAGCAATATGTTTTCTAGTATGGGGAAGTATGTAGGGACGCCTCTGCACTGCATTTGCAGCCGAGTTCTGCTCACGCGCAAGAAAGCCTGTAGCAAACAAAAAATCACACCATCTCCCGCTAAAGGGGACTATGAGGCGATGCGAAGCAGTGTTTCGGCATGTAGAGCCAACGCCACCTAGACAAACTTCGTCAAGGCCTGGAAGCTGTTCGAGTGACGTGTCACTAGTGAGCTGACGCTCGACCTGCGTGAGCTACGGTATTCGTGCTTTAGCGGCCATTTAGTTCATTTAATATACACCGAATTCGGTATGGCGGAACAAGAGTGTATGATAAACAGGACTCATACGCTGTAACCAGGGGCGTAGCCAGAAATTTTTTTTTGGGGGGGGGGGAGTTCAACTGTACTTTATATATGTTCGTGCGTGCGTTTGTATGTGCGCATGTCTATATACTCAAGCAAAACTGAAAAATTTCGGGGGGGGGGGGGGTTGAACCCCCCAACCCCCCCCCCCTGGCTACGCCCCTGGCTGTAACATGTAAACTATGACATGCATGTCATGTAAGGCTTGATTTTACATGACACACTCTTGGAGCGCTCGCCGCCGTTTTATGAAATATATGTATACCAAAATTGGCATAGCGTTACATGGTTGTATGACAAACATAAATGACAGGTTGTAACGTAAAAATCATGACATTCATGCCACGTGCGGCATGACTTGCATGCCACACTCATGGTTGGCTCGCAACCTGTCAAGCTCGTCAGAGTGATCGACAGACGCTCGTTACATCGTGACCAAGAAAAAGCCCTCTTCAATGTTTCGTCGTGAATATATACAGTCAGAATGATCACATGACTCTCGTGATAACCGGATGATGGAAAGAAAGATAGCGCGTGTCTCGGCGCTTGTCTCTGGAACAGGCGGCCACGGAATGCAGCAGGATGACGTCACAGTTTCGATGCGCTTCTGTGATGAAATCGTATCTGTGATGAGATAGCGAACAACGTCATGTGTCTTAGCTTCAGAGTGTCAAGCTCGTCAGAGTGATCGACAGACGCTCGTTACATCGTGACCAAGAAAAAGCCCTCTTTAATGTTTCGTCGTGAAATATATACAGTCAGAATGATCACATGACTCTCGTGATAGCCGGATGATGGAAAGAAAGATAGCGCGTGTCTCGGCGCTTGTCTCTGGAACAGGCGGCCACGGAATGCAGCAGGATGACGTCACATCTTCCCCGTTTTATAAGCATTGTGGGCCTGCCAAGAAAGAAAAACACTTCACAAATTAGTCATCAACACCGAGTCTTTTCGAAGCTCGTATGACGCGCCCATATCGCGTCGTTCTTTGCTCTGGACTTGAAGTTTCGTTCGATGAACGAGGCTCTTGGATGTCAGACGATTTGGTAGCTATGTCTTTGTCCGTCGCGTCCGTTGGCTCGCTGTTTCGTGGATTATGCTCCGTCTTAACAGGGCTTGTTTCTCCTCCGTGTGGGAGAAGGAACAAATGACGCCTGTTTCTGCGTACGGTTTTTCCTTCAGTTTGGACCCAGTAGGATCTCGGTGTTTTGGAAGGACGAAGGACCGTGCCTCGGCGCCTCCGTCTTTCAGCCATACTTGAGTGCCTGCGGATAGACAGGGAAGAGGTCTCGCAGCATGACGTTTGTCGAAATACATCTTTTGTTTTTTCTGTATTTTTCGTCTTTCTCTTTCCAAGAAGCCTTTACTACTTCTGGCTTCAGCGCGGATGGCATGCACGGTACTTTTGAGCGTAAACGGCGGCTCATTAGCAGTTGCGCTGGACTATAGCCTGTTGGACCAGGCGTGTTTCTATAGTTCAGCAAGGCGATATAGGGGTCCTCTGCCTTCTTCAATAGTCTTTTAAGAGTCCCTACCATGCGCTCAGCTTCCCCGTTAGCTTGTGGGTAACGAGGACTTGTTGTGACATGCGTAAAGCCGTAGCTTCTTGCAAAATCAGCAAACGGGAACGAGATGAATTGTGGTCCGTTGTCCGATATTACCGCTTGCGGTATCCCATGCCTGGCGAAGCAGCTTTTCAGATGCTGGATGAGCGCCTTCGACGACGTTCCTTGATCCAGCAGGGCCAGCTCAGGGTACCTGGAGTGATAATCAACAACGACAAGATAGACAGCTCCTTTCATCTCAAATAAATCAATTCCGATTTTCTGCCATGGCAGCTCGGTTGTTTCCGATGGAATCATTGGTTCGGAAAATTGGTTACGCTCTGTGGCGCATGCTTGGAAGTTGGCCACGGTTTGGGCGATGTCTTTGCTAATTCCTGGCCACCAGAGAGATTCTTTCGCGCTCGCGCGGCAGCGTGCAATTCCCTGGTGTCCCTCGTGAACCCTCCGAAGCATTTCTTTCCGCAGCGCTCGTGGAATCACCAGCCTTGAGTCCTTCAAAAGCAACTGCTTGCAAACCGTGATATTGTCACGTAGGCAACAACGATGCAATGTTCGTTCAGAAAATGAGGTTTATTGGAGCGAACTTGCGCTCCGCAGTCAACTCAAAGGAAAAACGAACGCGGCGAAGAAATAGCCAACAAAATGGCAACGTACGCAGGCGAGCGTCGGCGGGAAGAGCGCGCCGCGGCGTTTCTGCTGCGAGCCTTTTGTGTCTCGGCGTTATTCCTTTTTGATGCCATCGAATTACAGCGATAAGCGAAGCACTCGCCCTATCAAATCAAGATACCCTGGGTGCGCTACAAAAGAGAGGGCGAGAGTGAAACACGGGCTTCGCTTCGAACACAGATAAGAACTCCGGCTGCCAGACCGCTGGCAACTTAATAAGCAAAAGAACAAACCAGAAGGCGCTGCTCGCGGCATTGCCCCCCCTCTAAGAGGCATCGACCCGATGCTAATAATGAAATGGTAGTACAAAAGAAAAAAGAGTCTGTCATCTCGCGTAGTATGGTTTGAGACGGACCACGTGAACGACTTCGGGTCGCGTGCGTCGTCGTGATGTGCCGGAGTCACCGTCGGGGACAACCTCGTAGATTAGTTGGCCAAGACGTCGTTGAATTCTGTAGGGTCCGAAATATCGTCGCAAGAGCTTCTCACTGAGTCCGCGACGTCGGATTGGAGTCCAAACCCACACAAGATCACCAGGGTGATAATCGGCGTCCCGGCGTCGGAGGTTGTAGCGTCCCGCGTCAACTAGGTGCTGGTCCGTTATACGCACTCGAGCAAGCTGGCGGGCTTCCTCCGCACGTTGCAGGTACCCCTGGACGTCGGCGTTGACGTCGTCGTCTTCTAGATGCGGTAGCATGGCGTCGAGCATCGTCGTAGGCCGTCTTCCGTAGACCAGCTCGAATGGAGTCATCCGCGTAGTTTCTTGGATAGCTGTGTTGTACGCGAAAGTGACATATGGGAGAACTGCGTCCCACGTCTTATGTTCAACGTCGACGTACATAGACAGCATATCCGCGATCGTCTTATTAAGGCGTTCGGTGAGTCCGTTCGTCTGGGGGTGGTACGCCGTGGTCTTCCGGTGATCCGTGTTGCTGTAGCGCAAGACTCCTTGCATAAGCTCTGCAGTGAACGCCGTCCCACGGTCCGTGATTAGGACTTCAGGGGCTCCATGTCGCAGCACCACTTGGTGGATGAAAAATTTGGCGACTTCCTCTGCAGTCCCTCTGGGAAGCGCGGCAGTCTCTGCGTATCGTGTCATGTAGTCTGTGGCTACGACAATCCACTTGTTCGCGGCTCGTGACGTGTGGAACGGGCCAAGAAGGTCCATGCCAATCTGTTGGAAGGGCCTCGACGGTACAGCGATTGGCTGCAGAAGTCCGGCGGGTCTAGTCGGCGGCGTTTTCCGGCGCTGGCAGTCACGGCAGCTCCTGACGTAGTGGGTGACGTCGGATGTGAGACGGGGCCAGTAGTACTTTGTCTTGATCTTTCCGAGCGTGCGTGCCGTGCCGAGGTGCCCTGATGCTGGTTCGTCGTGGCACGCCTGCAAGATTTCGTCTCGGAGGGACAGCGGGGATGACGAGAAGGTACTTCGTTCTCGTTGTAGAGTCGAAGTTCTTCTTCACGAGCACCGATTTTTTTTAGGCAGAATGCAGCGGAGTTGCGTTTAAAAGCCCTTGGCACGGCGACGTTGTGTCCTTCGAGATGGTCGATCATGGCGCGCAACTCGGTGTCAGCTCGCTGCTGGGCAGGCCAGGTCGCTTTCCGTCACGATGCCGAAGAACGCCACGTCTTCATCGGAGTCCTGTGGCGCCGGTTCGACTGGAGCGCGTGATAGGCAGTCGGCGTCAGAATGTTTCCTGCCGGATTTGTAAACAATGGTGACGTCGTATTCCTGCAGGCGTAGGTTCCATCGCCCCAGTCGGCCAGAAGGATCCTTCAAATTTGCGAGCCAACACAGTGCATGGTGGTCCGTTACCACCTTAAATGGCCTACCGTAGACGTACGGGCGAAACTTTGAAATGGCCCATATTATGGCAAGACACTCTTTTTCCGAGGCCGAGTAGTTCCTTTCTGTTTTCGATAGGCCGCGGCTGGCGTAAGCGATTACGTTTTCGCGGCCGTTCTGCTTTTGGACAAGGACAGCACCCAAGCCTACGTCACTTGCGTCTGTGTGCATTTCTGTTTCGGCCGATTCGTTAAAATGTGCAAGCACAGGCGGGCTCTGTAGGCGGTTTTGCAGTTCACAGAACGCGTTTTCCTGAGTTTCCTCCCAGCAGAACTGAACGTTGTCTCTTGTCAAGCGCGTGAGCGGTTCGGCGATTTTTGCGAAGTTTTCGACGAAGCGCCTGTAGTACGCGCACAGTCCGAGGAATCTTCGCACGCCTTTTTTGTCTTGCTGCCTTGGAAAGTCGGCTATGGCTGTAGTTTTCGCTGGGTCAGGCAGCACTCCCTCGGCGTTGATGACGTGGCCCAAAACTTCAGTTGGTCGTACGCGAAGCGGCACTTCTCGATTTTTAGCGTTAACCCCGACGTACGGATGGCTTCGAGCACAGACTGCAACCGCACAAGGTGTTCGTCGAAATTCCGGGAAAACACGACGACGTCGTCGAGGTAGACGAGGCAGGTGTGCCATTTTAGGCCGGCCAGTACAGTATCCATGACTCTTTGAAATGTTGCTGGCGCTGTGCATAGTCCAAACGGCATTACCTTGAACTCGTAGAGTCCGTCCGGCGTTATAAACGCTTTCTTCTCGCGGTCCCGTTCGTCAACTTCAATTTGCCAGTACCCGGTTGTCAGGTCCATCGAAGAGAAATACTTGGCATGGCAAAGGTGGTCTAGGGCGTCGTCGATTCGAGGGAGTGGGTATACGTCTTTTTTTGTGATTTTGTTCAGTCGCCGGTAGTCGACGCAGAACCTCATTGTGCCGTCTTTTTTCTTCACGAGTACCACTGGGGCAGCCCAGGGACTTTTCGACGGTTGTATGACGTCATCGGCGAGCATGTGTTCAACTTGTGCCCGGATTGCTTCACGCTCATGCGCAGACACGCGGTAAGGTGACTGTCGCGTTGGGCGGGCGCCGTCTTCAGTGATAATCCGGTGCTTTGTAAGGGGTGTCTGACGTAGTTTGGAAGTTGACGTGAAACACTCGCTGTAGCGGCGCAGCAAAGCCCTTAATCTGTTCTGCTTTTCTTGCGGTAGAGCCGGGTTCACGTCGAAGAAGGGAGTAGACTTGAAGGCGTCGTCCGATTCGCGCTGAAAGTCGGCGAAGGCGATCACGTCACTTTCTTCTTGAATTTCCTCGAAGAACGCAATGGAAGCGCTCTTGTTTAGGTGCTGGTATTCCTCGGTGAAATTCGTGATCAGGACGTGAGATTTTCCTTGCTTTAAGCACACAATACCTCTTGCGACGGAGACACCGCGGTCCAGGAGCAAGCTGTGGTCGTTCTCCACGATTACGTCGCTGTCCGGAGCAGCATCCTGAGAGTAGACGGCAATCATGAGGCTTGCACGGGGTGGCAGGGTGATGTGGTCATCGGCAACCCTTAGAGGAGTACGTTGTTTGGTGCTTGGTTTCGGCGTCACGGCATGTTCCGCGGAGAAACTGATCGACTTGGCTTGCAAATCGATAATGGCACCATTCTCCGTCAAAAAGTCCATGCCCAGTATTACGTCGCGCGAGCAGTTAGGCAGTACGACGAACGCAGCAGGGTACGTGGTGCCGTTTATGGTGATCCGCGACGTACAGGTTCCACTAGGCGTGACGAGGTGGCCTCCTGCAGTGCGGATGTGCGGACCGTCCCAACTTGTCATAACTTTTTTAAGTTTCGACGCGAATGGTCCGCTCATCACTGAATAGTCTGCGCCCGTGTCGATTAGTGCGACAACGTCAAAGCCGTCGATGCACAGCTGTACGTCAGAAGTAGTCGTTTTGGAGTTTCGGGTTTGGCGGGGCGTCGGATCACGACTGGTTCGCGTTGATGGTCGGCGGGTAGACGTCGTCGTCGTCTTGTTAACTGCGGCCTTGGTTACGTCGGGTAGGCGTCGCGCCGTGTGGCTGTCGCCGCGTTGGGGGATCATGTCGGCGTTAGATCGGAGCGTCGGACTATGGGCGCGTCGTGAATCTTGGTCTTTGGTGCGGCGGTGCGTCGTTGGAGGATTTTCGTTTTTTTCGCCGTAGTGCAACTTCACCTCCCGAAGCTGCTGCCTTTAGTTTCCCCTTCCTGGGCTGGGGGACCTTCCGCGTGTGGAGTCACGGTTCGCTGGTCCATAAGGATGGGGCGACGGTGAACGGCTGAAGCGCGCTGGTCCACGGCTGGTGTGAGAAAGGTACTCATCGATCTCGCTGGGTCGTTGACCGGGCAAGGGGCGCGGTGCATCGACGGAGAAACCTCGCAGGCCCAGTTGTCTGTAGGAGCAGCGACGGTAGACGTGCCCGGCTTCTCCGCAGTGGTAACACAGCGGTCGACGGTCGGGGGTTCGCCACACGTCGGTTTTCCTTGGCGTCGCGTGTTCCATCCCAGGCCGCCGGCCAGGCGACGGAGAACGGCGGTATGGAGGCTCCTGGCGACGAGGTACGGGTGGGCGGGGGGCACGAATAGCCGCGGCGTAGGCCATAGCCTGCGGCTCACGGGGTGGTTCCAGCAGCGTAGAAGTGCCCAGTGCTTGTTGCACCTCTTCACGGATGACGTCGCTTAGGGAAGCGACTTGGGGTTGCGGCGCCGTTGGGAGAAGTTTACGCAGCTCCTCCCTTACTACTGCGCGGATGGTCTCGCGTAGTGTATCCGTCGGAATCTGGTTCCCGTCAATGTAGTTCATGTTGGCCGTGTCAACGCAGCGACGGTTATACTGCTTGGCACGAATTTCGAGGGCCTTCTCAATGGTACTGGCTTCGGCCACGAATTCGGCAATGGTTTTGGGCGGATTACGCACAAGCCCGGCAAACAGTTCTTCCTTGACGCTACGCATTAAGAAGCGTAACTTCTTTTCTTCGGCCATTTCAGGGTCAGCTCGCCTGAAGAGCTTTTTCATCTCTTCTACAAACACGACTACACCTTCGTTGGGGTGTTGCGTGCGCGTCTGCAGCAAGACCTCGGCCCGCTCCTTCCGCACAACCGTGGTGAACGTCGCTAAAAATTGCGTCCTAAATCCCTGCCAGGACTCTATGGAGCTCTCATGGTTTTCGAACCAAGTTCGAGCTGAGTCTGCGAGGTAGAAAAACACGTGCCTCAGTGTCTCCTCGTCGTCCCAGCGGTTGAACAGCTTGACCCGTTCAACTTGCTCCAACCAATCTTCGGGATCCTCCGAGGGTGACCCGTGAAATGGTGGCGGCTCCCTCGGTTGCTGAAGAACTACGGGAGCATTGGCGGTGTTGGTCATGGTGGCAGCGTTGTTCATGGCTGTGGCCACGACGTCTTCTTTCTTCACTTTTTCCGGAAGCAGCCCAAACTCCGGCTGAAGACCTTGCTGTCGGCGGCTGGTACGAGTTGGACTTGCCTGACGACTTGCAGAGGGTTTAGGGTTCATGTACCCCGCACCTCCACCAGATTTCACGTAGGCAACAACGATGCAATGTTCGTTCAGAAAATGAGGTTTATTGGAGCGAACTTGCGCTCCGCAGTCAACTCAAAGGAAAAACGAACGCGGCGAAGAAATAGCCAACAAAATGGCAACGTACGCAGGCGAGCGTCGGCGGGAAGAGCGCGCCGCGGCGTTTCTGCTGCGAGCCTTTTGTGTCTCGGCGTTATTCCTTTTTGATGCCATCGAATTACAGCGATAAGCGAAGCACTCGCCCTATCAAATCAAGATACCCTGGGTGCGCTACAAAAGAGAGGGCGAGAGTGAAACACGGGCTTCGCTTCGAACACAGATAAGAACTCCGGCTGCCAGACCGCTGGCAACTTAATAAGCAAAAGAACAAACCAGAAGGCGCTGCTCGCGGCAATATGTAACTTTCGTTAATGTATTCCTCCGGGGTAGAGCAATGCTTCCATATAGCTTGCTGAATCATAGGAATACAAACGTAATGTTTGTTAGACTGCTATAAAATTGGAGCCAACACTGGAACTTCAGACGTTAATCTGATATGACGCCTGTATCGCAGGAGTACAAGTCGTAGGAGTATCATGTAGTGTTTATTGCTTTCTAAGAAAATTAGATAGCCAGCACCACAACCACAATGACGTTGCACCGATAATT